>NC_066343.1:30505306-30583157 GCF_022539315.1 Serinus canaria
TTGGACTTAAGAATTGATCCACTTGGTTAGCTATGCCCACTGGGTCCTCAACTAAATGCCCTAACTCTTTCTTGAATCCTCTCACCTCAGAAGCGGTTAGAGGAGCGTTCACAAAGCCAACATCTCCTGCTACCCCTCCCATAGGAACTTCTCTGAGGGGAAAAAGTTTCTCTACCTTGGAGGTCTTAGATGGGGTATTGCAGTGTGGCCCATCCTCAGACACTGAACTACCAGTTTGAGAGCTATCAGGATTCCCCTGAACTCTCTGCAGGTCACCAGGTGTATTCGGCGATAGCGGTTTATCAGGCAAGGAGGCATTTGTGCCCCAGCTAGGAGGAGGTAAAGGGACAGCAATAGGATGGGGAGAAGAGCCTGCATGCATATTAAATGGAGCTTGAGAAGGGGTAGAGAATGTAGCCTGTGGAATAGGCACTTGTGGTGGTGCTGAAGGAACTGAGGGAGCTGAAGGGGGTGCCAAGGGAGTGGTTACTAAGGGAGATACTGGGTCTGCCGCAGAGGAAGCCAAAGGGGTAGGGGAAGGAATTACAGGAGGTGGTAATGAGATAGCAGCCGGAGGAAAGGCTGCATCTGCTCTTTGAGGTGCTCGAGGAAGAGGATTATAAGGTAAAGGGGAACCCGGGGGTAAATAGTCCAGGGGGTCCCATCTTTTACTAATTCCAACATCCCCTCTGTCATTCCCCTCTCTCTTCCTCTGTACCCTACAAATTCTCACACCTTCATCCCCAATAACACTCTTTAGCCAACAATCTGCATACAATAATTGCTCAGGATCAGTGTCCTCCTGAGCTGTCAGATATTGACTCAGCTGCTGGCACATCCACTTATCCTTTGTCCCACACCAGGGCCATCCTCCCAGCACTTCTAATTCTGGCCAAACTTCTACACAATAATGGATCATCTTAACCTTATCCAATCCCTCGGTGGCCTCTATAGAATCCCATCTTTCTAACAGTTCTCCTAAAGGACAGTTGGGAGGTATATTCCTCAGCCTCTTGCCCTCTTTCTTGCTGTTATATCCTCCCATTTTCTTGGTCTCAACAGAAAAAAAATTTAAGAAAAAAATTGCCTGAAGCTCAGGACTTTATATTTATACTACTGCCTGATTTCGCTATGTATCACGACTTAAAACCCGGCCTCCTTCGCCAAGGCCTGACTTCCTTCGTCAGGACTTAAAACCCGGCCTCCTTCGCCGAGGCCTGACTTCCTTCGTCAGGACTTAAAACCCGGCCTCCTTCGCCGAGGCCTGACTTCCTTCATCAGGACTTAAGTTTGCCTGCAGGGCTTTGAGCTTGCTCGAATCCTTCTCAAGACTTACAATCTGCCTGACCTCCTTCATCAGGACTTAAAACAAACCCCGGCCTCCTTCGCCGGGATCTGTGCCTGACTTCCTTCGTCAGGACTTAAACCCCAGCCTCCTTCACTGAAATCTGTGCGTGCCACTCACCCAAAATTCCTCCGCACGCCCGGAGGGGGGGGCCCTAACTCCCCCTTCGGAGGCTCTCACTCACTCGAATTCCAAACGCTTCCCTCCGTTCCCGGCCGGCCCCCTCGCGGGAGTCCGAAACCGCGGTAATGGGAGGTCCCACTCGCTTCAAAGATCTGGAACTAACCAGTCTCGTCTCATTCACACACCATTCACTCGCCCCCACTCCCGCCGCCGGTATTTTCTCACCAATCCGGCGCTCCTCGGCGTCACTGGTCCAAGCTGATCTCCTCGGGTCCCCAATCCGGCGCTCCGGGCGACCGTCCCAGTCCTGGTGTCCTCTTCAGGCGTGGCAATCTCGGACGAGGCCCCCAGCTGAAATAAACAGGGCAGGAGATTCTCTTCCTTTTAATGCTTTTATTAAAGTGATTAGCTCGAAGATGGGGTTTTAGCAGATCCGCGGAGTTCTGCCGCTGCTCCCAGCAGTGACTCAGAAGAGGAGGATTTGCAGCTCTGTCCCCAAGGGAGCAGGGCCAGGAGTCCTGTCCTCGCAAGGCAGGGGGGTATACCCAGGGTGTTTCCGTTTGGTTTATCAGTCCAGTGGGTCCTGGGTCTGACTGACATCGTTTGTAGTTAGGGCGAGGAGTGACCGAGGTTTTCAAGTGTCTCTTCCAGCTTCGGACCCCGGCCCTGCTGTCCAGACACCACTCTGATCCCCCAATTCTGTTTCGGCTCGTCTCTTTTGGGGTATTTTCCAGGATTTGGTAAAAGTCCTGTCCTAAGGTAGTCTGGGTTTGGGGGAAATTTGCATGTCTCCTGAGATGCAAATATCCCCCTCTCCTCTCACCGTCCGGGGGGGGGGGTTGTCTTCTTGGCAGCAGGCTAGGGTGGTGCTGAAATAAACAAGAATCTCCTACAATTGAGAGTCAAATGACTATACTTAAGGATACTTAACTGGCGGTTACAACATTTCCCTAACAAAGAACTCTAGGCCAACGGTTAACTCTCAGATCAACTCAAAAACTCCTCTGCTGCTCCTTCTCTTAGGAAAAAAAACGGTAACCTTTTTTTTTTGTTCATAACACATTTCTTTAATAGTTATGGAAAATTGCATTCCCTTCTCCCAGTTTCCTTCTGCAAAGCCCTCAGCAATATTTGGTAGTTTTCTTTTCCATATTTCAGTCTCAGATCTCAAGATTAGGCTATTTCATTCCTTGAAGGGTTGTGTGCCTCATTTTTACTGGCTGAACAGCCACGGATACTGCTGTTGTTTTTCAGTTCATGCAGAAGCATTCCCTCTGCTTCTCATGGCACTGAAATTGTGGAATTTTTTGAGTGTCTTCCATATCTTTGATCACATAATTAAATCAAGCAGACAGAATGCAGACTTTTGTTGGAATATCCACACTCTATGGTCTACTATCCACCCAATCATGGAAAATGGTTTTCTAAAATGAATTCTGAACACTTTAAACCTGATGAAATCTCTAAAATCTTTTTTCTTCTCCACCTTTCCCTTATAAATTCTTTCCTATAATTGAGTGAACAGTTCATGCTAGACTAGGGTTTTAAGTAACTTCTTGCTTAACAAGGAAGAACGGTAATCTCCACTAAAAAACTTCATGAGAAATCTGAAAGATACAAGAGCACATTCTTTTGTTTGCCATCTGTCCTTTGTTTCTGAGCAAATAGATGACTAAAAGTAATTTTTATTTTTATTTTACTTTTAATTTTTTTTTTTTATTTTAGTGTCTTATTTGCTTTTTAAACACCTTGAGAAATGGGTTTTTTTTCTTTCTACTGTTCCATCGTTTACATCTGGACTTTCAGGTCTCTGGATACATGTTACATCAGTGTGACTATACAGTATGGACAGATTCTTCTAGATAGTCTGTGCATGGAGAGTGTAATGTTTAACAAAATTTGTTTTTTGAACCCACCTCATGTCACCCTGGAGTTTTCATTCACCCCAAAATGTAGGTTACAATCAGCAATAATACACTTCTTCAATACACAGCTTTATGAGAAATACCAAAGTGGTTCAGTTAGAATTCTCTGTAATATGCTCCCCACCCTGATGCTGCCCGTTCCCAGTCTCACCAAGATGTGACACATGGGTTGAAGCCAGCTCTAGTCCATTACTGTCTAGGTTTTGTGCCTTAACTAACTTGACTGGGACAAGTTGTTCAGTGTTGCACTCTCATAAAATTTTAAAGGCTTTCAAGTGGAGTCAAAATCATGTTGTCATGTTGGCAGTTTTCTATAATGTATCTAAATCCATGCCTTCATAGTAAGCCATAATTTTATCAACAAATTGCAAAAAACATGGTATTTTTAGCTGTTTTTAATTTCTTCCGCTTATAAGAGAAACTACTCTTTAGAGAACCCAAACAAATTTTCAGCCATTTTTGATAATTTTGAACAAATGACCAAAGACAGTACTGTGAATTTCATTATTAAATTTGAGCTGGCTTCTCTGAAAAGACTTAAGATGTACTCCTAAATCAATCCAGGCTGAAAACAGCAGAAGTAATTAAATTAGTTCCTTTCCTTGGCTATTCAGCCCCCTGTTCAACAATAAAATTGCTGAAACTAATTAATATGGCACAACCATTGATTATAAAAATACCATATTTCTGAAATATGAGCTATAAATATATTTTAATGAAAACTGACATGCCAGTTCCTAGGTCTTAAATGAAATATGATTCCTTATTTTGCAAGTAGCCTGGAGTCAGGGGAGTCAGAGAATGCTGTGAATTAAGAAAGCTCTGTGATAATCTATGACAAAAGGGAATAAATCATAATTGATAATCTCTAGATTCCATAGAGCTTTTTTTTTTCAAAGCATCATTAGAAAAAGAAACAACATGGGAGACTCAAGAGAAAACCCAGAGGACTTGTAAGAGGAAAAGAAAGTGAATTGCAAATTAATATTGTCAATTAAAAAAAAAAAAGTAGGATAGATAATTAGCAGGCATCTGCCAGTGAAGGTAAAGTCTAATCTCTCAGACCGACAGTTTAAAAGGTCACATGAGACCTGTAGTCCTACAGTTATGTTATAATTTTCTCTTAAATTCAAAAGAGCTATGAAATTTGCTAAGGAATGCATGTAGTACCCAGTTCAGTTTGTTGAAATAGAGTATGATCTGCTGGGTAGCAACACACAAGATATCTGAGAACAAATTCTATTTCTCTTGAGGAAGGCTATGGTAAAGCTTTTCTGTTCTAAATAGGAAGATATTGCACTCTACTGCCTGGCAGGAACAAGCTCAAACTTCCATTGCAAGGTTTTGGATAGCCTGCAACCATGAATTAAGAGGATGACTTAATCAGTTTATGGTTGACACTTGTTATACCCTGGAAATTAATGAGTGACTTACCTCAAAGTCTATGGAAAAACATACATTTTCAGTGACTTCAGTGAGGTGTGAGTGTTTCAGAGGTGAACCATGGTTTGTAACACATGATACTTTGTGGTATTGCTGGCCTTTCTAAAACACTTCTGTTTAGAAACAAGAAAGACAAGAGGGGACAATTGTGCTGTGACAGGTGTGTGTGTGCCAGGTCTGACTAATACAAATAGCTTAAGGGTCCTCAAGGGCCTTAAAAGCACTGCCCGATTCACCACAGATCTTTTCAATTACATATCACACTGTGACTTGACCGTAATGCCATTAGCTATACAATTTTTATCCAATTTGCTGTCCCTGAAGAATTCAGGCATTGTCCTTCAGGTCTGCTTTCTGAGAGCTCTGACAGCCTGGGTGAAGCCAGCTCTACCAACCTATTTTTAACACATTTGCTTCTCTTGCTGAGCATATAAATTTATTATTAGAGTTCAATTCTTTCAGGCTTTATGTGTTAATGCAAAATGAGACTTATGCAATCAAAAAACTCGGTTGTCAAGTGGCTGAACTTCAGGTAGTAAGAAGTGGTGGCCTGGTTACCGTCTTATAGCTGTCATAGCTACATTAAACTAGTAGTTCCTGCAATTAAGTTGTGAAATCTATCTCCCTGTTTTAACACTTTAACAGGCACACTCTATCAGTATAGGATGTAGCAGGAGAAAATGAAAGGCAGGTAATGGTCTGTGTATTATAGAAGCATTCTGGAGATTTTCTTAGGAAATATTGCAGATGCTTGATTCTGCTGTTAATCCCATGCTTTGGTTATGACATATCTCTGTGCATCATGGAATAACAAGTCCAGCTTGTCTGTAGCCCGTATATTGGGTATTTACACACTCTACAACGCATATCAAAGCATATCCCTATTTATTAAATGTCCAAAGGTTAATGTTAGCCTCCATTTCATCAACAGCACCAGCCTCCATAAATAGGTTTTCAGTCTAGCCACCAGCTTTATCCTGGCTGCTTTTGTACCAGGGTGGAGAAGAGATACCTTGATGGTGTCTACAGTTCTTGCTCAATTTTCCTCTAAACAGCTTTATTTGAACATTTACCTTTGTTATGTTGCACCCAAATCTTGATATCTGGAAAAAGCTGCAGCTGTTTTGTAAGGTATTTGTCATGGAAATTTGTCATTTTTTCTCTGCAATATTTGACTGCTGCTATCCACATCTGGTTTGAATCAACTTATTAAAAGTATTGGGGGATAGAATCTATATCTTTCATTTTGTGGGATCATTGTTCATAAATTAATTTTTCTGCAAGCCAAAGCAGTAGAAATTTTATCAGTAATGACTGAGAAAATGAAAATATGCAGTTGTTTGGTTTCAACTTTAAAATTGCAACCAATTTAATTTTGATGTGGAAAATACATCTCTTTTTCTAGTTTCATTTTGGTTTTCAGTATACTATTTGTAGTGGCTAAGCATTTTCAGCAGTGATGTGACCCCAGAGTATGAGAGAGGTGCCCTGTCTGTTAGAGAGGAAGATAGACACAGCCAAACAAGTACCATTGCTTAGTGATGGTGGTGCTCTTGAGTCTGACACAAATGGTTTAAGGTCTCTTCTAGCTTGATGTAGTTGGTGTAGTACACTATGGACTTTTTTTAAGTAACTGTCATTTATAAGAAAACACTCATAGCCACCAAATTATGTGTTCAGAAGGTTTTGAGCTTTTTTAACTTGATGTTTCCTGTTTGTTTTCAGTTTTCAATTTTTTTAACTGAGAAGGAAGATAGATGAATTATGATTAAGGCCTTTTCAGGAATTGGTATTTTACTCTTGGCTCTCTTTGAACTTCTGTCATTGACAGCACTTAGGCTGGGGTTTGTGTGTGCAAGCACTCCTATTGTTTTGATCTCTAATCCCTGCTCTCTTTCCATTGGAACAGAAAAAGAAATAGTGCTTTAAATTCATATATGAATTATGTTCTGTTCCACCACCATGAGTAAAGCAGAAAAATTACCCAAAAAACATTGCTTAATCTGTTGGGAAGATAAACTTGCATAATGGCAGGAAGCTGTTTAGCAAAGAGATGAAATTGGAGAGAAATTTTTTAATTTGGTTTTCCCATCATCTTAATATAATAAGCAAAGCAATTTTGTACAGCAGGTCAAACAGTCTGCAAATGCAATTTATCAGTACCAGAGGGATATGACAAGAAATTGTAGCATAGGACCCCTTTTGCATTTAAGGAAAGGCAATGTTGCAAAGCCCCTCTTCCTTTTGCTCTTTGGTCATGCCTGAGCACTCAATTTAGGATTGAAGATGGAACTAAATTCTTATTTTGTATGCTTGTTGGGAAAATCATGTCATTCTCATTATTCTTAATCTGTGCCTCTTTAAAAAGGGTGGATGAACTCTCTATGTCAATCTAACAAGTTTAGCTACTCAGTGTTGCTAGCAGAATTATTCCAGGATTCCTCCATGCTAAGAAACTGTTAAAGTCCTAGGACTTAAGTATTGGATGAAAAAGGCATTAAGAAAGTCACTTTTGATATCCTAATTCATGTAATCCTAATTCTTGTTCCAGAAGTATCTGGTTGCCTCTGACTATAGTTTCTGCACAATATGAGATAATTAACCACAGCAACAACAAAATCATGTTAAATACCATCCAGTAGTCCATAACCATGTTACTTGTGGAATTATAACCCCCAAACATTTCTTTCCAAGCTTTTTGTGCCCTGGTGCTCTGCTGGTAACAATAATGCTAAACATCACTTGTCATGATTCACTTCAGTGTTCTGTGTCAGCAACCAGTCAAATCCTGCATCTGCTTTGGTGAAAGGTGCCATTCAGACCTGCTCTGGGGTAAAGAACATGGATGTTGCAGGGAGATGGTCTCCAAATGACCTGTCTTTAGCCTCTGAAAACCTTCTCAGGAGATTTATTACTGTGCACACAAAAGGGATTTAGGGCTGAACAGAGTCAAGTGCTGCAGTAGATGAAGATCTAAGAAGATGAAGATCTATGGAGATGAAGAGCCAGGGTTTTTTCACAGATGTGCAAATGTGTGGGCAGGGCTCAGCTTTGCTGACTCTCAGCTGCTGGGGAGGAGCAGCAGGTGAAGGAAGGGATGTGTACTGACAGCTTAATGCTTTCCTCCCTCAGACCATGCCCCTCAGGAGGGACACATGGCCCAGGTCCATGCCATCCCCCATTCCAGTGGTGCCCTGAAGTCACAGCACCCTGCCTGTCCTCATGCATGGTCCCAGCTCTGCAATCTGTGAGGGCCAGCTCAGTGTCCTTGCCTTGGGACTGACTTCTAGGTAATTGCTTTTTCCCCTTCTAGTTCTGTCCAAACTGTTTACACTGCTCATGCACCATTGTGCAGAAATGTTTTACTACTGAGTTGAGGGCATGGAAAGCAAGCAGTGAAGTCGATAATTTTGATCTTGAAGACAAGATTTAAAAATCACCAGTGGAACACCTTCCAATATAACATACTTCTTTTTTTCTGGGATTATCTGTGTACCAAATTGACCAGAAAGATACACTGTGCAGAAGGAATTACCTTCCCACTGCTTTTCAGCTAGACCAAGTGAAAAGTAGGCCCTTTCAAGAACTTCAATTTTGCCAACAATAATTTTGCTATCTCCAAAGAGCTCCACACAGGTGTCTGCAAAATGTTTATATCTGTCCTGGAAAACTATTTGTTGAAGTGTTTTTATGTGGAACTTGTAACACATTGAAGAGTGCAAGTGCACGCTTGCTGCAAAGTGAAAACCACTGGTTCAGCAGATGCAAGCACCCTTTCCCAAGCATTGTGGGAATTTCAAGCTGCATGGGAAATGGACAGAGTCACAGTACCTTGGCGTGCTAATCTGGTCCTGATGAGTCATTGCTTGTTGGTAATGGAATTCTTTAAAGACAAGAGTGAGTCATCTTGTGCAGTACCAAACAGGAATTGAATTGCCTCTGGGCATAGAATTACAAGAAAGCAAAGCCAGGGAAATCCTTTTAGTGCTGCAGTAAAAGCACACAGATTACAGGTGGTGATGCTAAATTGATCAGTCAAAGAGAACAGGACAAACATGTGACTCGTAGCAGTAGCCAACAGAAGAATTTTAGCTAGAATGTCCTAGATGACCTCTCAGTAGAAAATTATGTAGGCTTTGTTGCTACCCCCGTTTCTGACATGGGAATCTTGTCCAAGTCTGCCAGAATGATCTGAAAGCAGTCTTTGTGATGGCACAAAATCTTATGTCAAAGCATTTTTAAACTGGTCCTAAATTCAGTATTTAATGAAGGGGCACAGAGTGGGAACAAACAGTGCCTGTTTTGTAGCAGGGAATCACCACCCAGTGTGTGGAACACAGGGAAGAACATCTGAGCAGCCTAAAAGCTACCTTTCTGTCTTCTTGATCTGGAGCTGCTATGGAACCGCACTGTCTCCTTGTGTAAATTAACTCCTGTGTACTGCCTCAATGGCTTCAGGGCTGCCTGAAATTTGTATAATGCTGCAGATTGAAAGTTGTGTCTTATATCCTCAATGCCTTGTCTCATGACAGTAAAATGTGCTTATTTCATAGAATCACAGAAGGGTTGAGGTTAGAAAACCATCTAGGGATTCTGAATCCAGGCTTGCAACTAAAATAAGGACCAACTGGAGCAGGTTGCTCAGAGATGTGTACAGCTCAGTCATGAGCATCTTCAAGATGAAGATTTCACAACTTCTCTGGCTAGCCTTTCCAGTATTTGATCACATTCAAGTAACTAAGTTTTTTAGTAACTTTTTTCCTCAGACTTGCTGTATATAATTCATCTATAGGTAGACTGGAGTCTCAAAACTGTTGCAGATGCATTACTCGTCAGCAGTAAAGGTTCTTCTGTGCCTTGCTCAACCACTGCCCCGGTGCAGGGTGTATACCTGCTGAGGGTATAATGCATCAGAGGGACTTTGCAGGTTGCTGCTGTGAGAGTTGTATGCCCTGTGCCACTATCTATCAGGCAGCCTGACCTGTGCCACGATGCATTTCTGTAACTGCAGCGGTGACATTGCTGCTGCTAAAAGTAACCACCTGATAATGTGGAATGAGCTGATTTCCCTGTGGGAGGGTTCATGTAACTTCTTGCAGTCTGCTCAGCACAGCAGCACATGTACCTGGTTTCTCAGTTCATCTCTGACTTCTGCACTACGGGAGTGCCCATGAAATAAAACTTATGCTGCGCTTCCCAGGCCTGGCCTTTCTTTAGAGTAAACTAAGGGCTAAGGGCAGGTCTGCCTTTTTTTTTTTTTTTTTTTCAATCTCTGTCACAGTGATAAAGTGTGAATGCACTTTCATTTTTAGGCCACTTTTTGAGGCCTGTACTGCATTCCAACCAATATTGTCCCTAAGTGTTCTCAACTTCTGGCTTTGGCAGCCTGTTGGCTCAGATTGGTAACACATCCCAGGTCTGGCCAGGAGGACCCCAAATCCTCATAACAGCAGAGGATTCTTACTTACCCCTGACATCAGATGTTGGAATGACAGATGCCCAGACATGGGTTATACCAGCGCTGTCTTTAATACGTTATTCTTTCTTTTGACAAGAGTGGCAAGTCATCAAAACTTTATAAGAAGACATAGTACACAGGCAATTTGGAAAAAAAGCAAGGTTTTATTTTGCTTTCCTCCCCCACCAAAGTTTTGGTAGCTGTAATAACCAGCACATTCAATGCCCAGTTTATGACACCAAAATGGAATGGGAGATATTGCCCAGCAATTTGTACCATTGTGCTCACAGCATTTTTCATTCTCTCTTCCAGTTTTTTCATTTCTGCGATGTCCTCAGGAGAAGTTAGTGGTGCTGAGCCCGACAAACAAACTGAGCCTTCCCTGATCCTCTCCAAGTCTGAGATAAGGAAAATGGATGTCAAGTGTGTAATGAACTTGGGGCTCATTAGACAATCCTTGACCAGCTGGCCTGGCTGCTTTCTGAACTGAGAGAAACACAGGTGTTAAAAGTAGGACATGATGACATCTAAGCCATCTACGTGAAATGGTTTGGAATATTTTCCCAGGGGGTAAATTTGTAGGTGTGGGTAAATTTGTAGGTTAGACCTTTTGAGATACATTTACACTGACTTCTGTAATTTATATAATCTAATGCCATATCTTAGTCCCTTTGGATTATGAGGACTCTTTTAGAGTCTGTAGGAGAATACCAGTTCAATAGACTTATGAAACTACTTGTTTGACTGTGGTTTTCTGATTATATTAATCATCTGAGTACTCCACCCAAAATCTGAATTTCTGGTTTCCATGTGTGTGCGTGCATACGTGTATGATCTGCTTTCATCCAATATCAGGTTTTTCAGATCCCTGTGGAGAATTTCCTGCAACACTGATAAGAAGGTAAAATATGAAAACTATTTATAAAAAGTGCTAATACTAGGTTTGAGAATACTTGTGCTGTTGTGTGAACACAGTAAAGAATATTGGACCCACCTCTGCATTTGCTGCAGCAGAAGGGAAAAAACACCTGGACGATATCAGTGCTTGATACAGTTTAGAGGAGGACACACCAATGGTGGTAAATATTTGCTGCCCATGTTGTTGCACAGCAGGTGTGTGAACATAAAAAATATTAGTGAGTTGTGTGCAAAGAGGGTCCTTGTTTCCAGCATTAGACACAGATAAGGCTCATAATACTTCTCATTTCCTGTCAGCTTTTTGAAAGCACTGGTGAGGAGTATTGATGCAGAATGTACAGCCTGTGGGGTTCAAAACAAGGGACTTAAGGGCCAGCTTTTTGACTTCTAGACGGGAACAGTGACTTTACTTTATTTGGAAGTTTATGCTGAAAGACAAAATCTGTTTCATATTACATATATCATGTGAAAGCTGGTGGAAAGATGCTACTTCTGAAATTATTCTTTAGTAGCTTCTGCATTGGCTATCTTTTGCCATTATTTGGGAAAGGGCAGGAGAACAGAGGGAAGAGGAGCACAGGCAATCTCTCTCTGTACCATTTCATCATTCACAACATGATGATCAATCTGAACAACTGGGAACATGGTTGCCACTGTCAAATACTGAGTATGTGGCATTTTGTTTTCCTTTTCTATGCCTCCTGGATGGTTTTGTTTCTACATGCATGCCATCTTCTTTTGATTCACTTTCCAAGAAGGAATTGGAGATGAATGTTTGTCTTCTGCTTCTGGAAGTTTACAATGCATTAGCCTTTCTTTTTTTTTTTTTTATTTTGACAGCTATTTGCCTTATTTTTCTTCTTGTCTTTCAGTGTACCTGTGCTTGCTTTGATTCCCACTGGGATTTCAGAGGCATGGAGCAGCAGCAGCAGCACTGATCTACTGACTAACAGGTTCATGAGAACTCTGTAAATTCTTGTTGGTCTCGTTTGGCTTTGCTTTGTAAGTAGAGGATTATGCGCTGGTGTAAGTACATCTGAAGCTTCTGTCCTCTGATATGCTTCTGCAAAGAGCAGCACGTCCCAGCAGATGGAGTAAGATAAACAGCAAATTCACAGCCCCTGCTATGTGCTTGTTTCCATCACAATTTGAATGCAAACTGGATGTCAGTTATATACATATACATATACACACATACATACTGGATGTCAGCAGTATATATACTACTGACAGTATATATGTATATAGACTGTAGTCAGCTGATTGGAAAGGTCAGATACTTGCCCCTGCTTTGCAGTTCTGTGAGTTAGTGTTAACTGGGATGGCAGAGGTCTCAGAAGTAAATTACCAGTAACAGTCAACTGGAAATCATACACTTCCCCAAGCACCCTATTGTCTACAAAGAGAGATAAATCAGGGAGGGATGTCAGTAGTTCTTAGGAAATTAGTTATTCAGTCTTTTATTAAAGGGGAAAAAAAAAGATTTTTCCCCCAATTCAACATCTTTTCATATAAAACAAAAACAATGTCACAAGGAGAAGCCCTGTATTATTCAAAAGCCCATAATTCTGCAGAGCATTTTGCAAACATAAACATCAAACCTTGGGTGGCCTACACAATCAAAAATACATGTCTTTTTTGTTGCCAGCAGCAGGAGTATGCCAAGAACTGAGTCAGAAATCACCCCCAGGAAGTTTGTTTTTGAAAATAGGCAGGTTGTATTGGGATGCATGGTGAGCCTGTGGGAGTAAGAGGCTATCCACGTGCCATGAGTTTGAATGTCACTGTTGCACTTGCTAAGGCTTGTATTGTGATAGGACTCTTGAAAATGCCAGAGAAATAATAATAAAAAATATATCTAGGGATCTAATCCATATTTATTTCTTTCAATTTTCCTTTGCTTTTTTTGTTTTTTTCCTTTTTAAATACAGTTCCTGCTTCTATGAGTAAACAAGGAAAACTGGTAGCTTTCTGCTTGAAAACTCCCATATCTTCTGATACATTGGCATTCATGTTTCTGGGGCTGTCTGCCTCTGCAGAAGATTTTGCTGCTTTCTTTCCTTTGATAAGCTACTGCTTTTTTTCCTCTTTTTTGGTACAGTTTGGGCTTTATTCAGTGACTGAAATCATAAATGTATGTGCTTGTGTTTTAACTGTTAGCAGCCATCTTGCAAGTATTGTGAGTTAAAAACATGTTCAGGTGTTTTTTAGAACTCTGATATGAAGCAGTTATACAATGCTGTTGAATAAACTGCCCATGCAGTATGCTAGAAGGTGAAATTTTTACTGGAACTATGATATTGTATGTCAGCTTCTGATAAAACTGCATAAAAATTACCATTTCAAGATACATTTATCCTACAGAGTCATTCACAAGCCTATCCCCAAAGAACAAACAATAAAACAAAAAAATCCCTCTCCAAAAACCCTCTCATATTAAAAAATGTACATTACTTTATCTGTATACATATATGTGTGTGTGTGTGTGTACGTATATGGTAACATTATGTAACTGCTGTTTCTTTCCCTTTCTATTTTAGTTTCTCAGCATGACTGCAGTTGTCTACAGAGATAATTGGAATATTTTTGCTCCTGTTGCCCTAAAGAAGGAGGGCAGGAGTGTTGTTGCTGCTTCACAGACGAAGAGAAAAGAGGTCAAGTGGATTTTCTCAGGGTCACACAATGACATCTGCAGCAGAGCTGAGATTTGAAGCCAAATTCCCTGAACCACAGAATTTAGACTATTAAAAGATCCGAATATATTGGATGTAACAACCAAGAAGACACCTAAATCAAATGCATAGTTTTCATGGCCTTCCCACTCCTCCCCCCGGCCAACATTACAGCAAATTGTGGGCTTTGTTTAAACATTGCTCCTGCAATATAATAGCTCTTTATCATTATACTTTGCAAAGCTTGATTGGACTGTTCACTTAGTCCCAAATTTGTTGGCATGGGATTACTGCAGGGGAACCACAATTTTCATAATAATATTGATTTTGAAGTAGATATGTGCCTCACAGTTTCTTTCTTTAAATCAACTGGATAAGAAAAGCTAAGACATTCACCTCCTGGTCCTGAAAGGAAGGACTCCAGCTCTTTCTCATTTTCTATCTTTAAAATGTATCTTTGGTGAACTACTTTTGGAAAAAGTTTAATTTATCATGCCCACAACCTGCCATTATGTGCAGTAGTGATCTGTTTTTTCTATGTGCTCCACTGTCTCCCTACTCCTGTTTGGTTTTTTTCCCTTCAAACAGTCAGCATATTTGGACAGAACAACTTTTCCTGCTATCCCACACAGGCTTTAGGGTTTGGGGGCCTATTGAAACACAAACCAGAAACAGGCAGTTTCATCCTAAACTCCCCATGCCTTTTCCCCAG
Source organism: Serinus canaria (assembly GCF_022539315.1). Classification (NCBI taxonomy): domain Eukaryota; kingdom Metazoa; phylum Chordata; class Aves; order Passeriformes; family Fringillidae; genus Serinus; species Serinus canaria. The sequence continues at coordinate 30,519,903 of NC_066343.1, forward strand.
TAAGTGGAGGTATCTCCACTGGCTTAAATCAGCACATAAGCCTGAGAGGCTGCCAGTGTTCTGCAGAGACCAAGTGGTTCTGCTTACCATGTTTTGGGGTAGTTCTCTCCTGATACCTTAAATAACCTGATTTTCTGACAGCTTGGTCTATCTACTTTAGCACCCAGCTCTTGCATTCTAACCTTGTCAGGGTTATCCCCTATCTCTTGTGCGTTGATTAGTTGAGAAACTGGAGCTAGGTTAGTTCTGGTGTGCAGAACTGTAACAGCTTTCCCCCGCACCTGGCAGCTTCTGTTCCCATTGACAAATCTCAGCTCCAGAAACACTCTGCATTTTTTTCTTTTTTATCTCTTTTCTTTTTGTCCTTTTCAGTTTTGGCAGCTTGGTCTGCTTCTGAACAGTTTTCACTTAGGGTCACATGTCTGCTGACTGCAAAGATTCTGCTGAGTTCTGCTGCTTCCCAGAATCATTTTGTCCCTTGCAAACAGCCGGAGCTAGGCTCTCTTAGAAAACTTCACCACAGTGGATGACTTGGGCAAAAGATGTAAGTATGTACAGCTTTGAACTCTGGAGGCCACAGTACTCAGTGAAGATTTCTGGACTCAGTAGCTTCCTGTCTTCACTCACAGAAGGAAAATCAGAGGGAAATGTTGTATATAGTGGATTAATAGTTCCCTTGGTCCCTGAGCATTTGTTTCTGTGGAGAAGAAAATTGTTCTGAGATGGGAGGATTTGCAGTCCTGAGTTAATGTGAAGTAAGGCAGTCTACCAGTACAGTGCCAGGACATTAGTGATTTATTTCACCTGAGCTGGCCTTGTTGATCTGTTTTGAGAAAGCCACTGTGTTGCACTACCATACTTTCATTGATATGGCACTGAAATGCACTACGAGGTGTGTGTCCATCAGCACTGTACTCGTGTTCTGCACTGGTTTTGAGGAATCATTGAAGTGACTAGGGACACGGCTCTCTCAGGTTTGGGTGTGCATCTATTGGCAGCAAAGTATGTTGCTGTTTTTCAAGAAAAAAAGGAACATTGTCAGATTTTGCTGTTTAGTGAGAAAAGAGGAAACTGAATAATCAGACCCAATAGTCAGACCCAATAGTTTAGTTCTGTTTAGTTTAGTTGATTCCATTCATCTCCAGACTTTTCTGGTCTAGGAGAAGGGTGTAATTTAAAACTCTCATGGCGGCAGGTCAGACAGCGAGGTCTGGGACTGGCAAACTCCTCTCACTGCAGTGTTCCTTTGCCCTACTACACAAGTCTTCAAAGTGAAGGTTTAAAAAGGGTGTCTGTAAATAAGCAGTTTGGCACAACCATGCCAGGTTTTAGTGTTTTCTGCAAAAGCACATGCTAAGCCCCCTTCACCATAATTTCTGTGCTGAGTTGTCTTGATTTCATCTGCTATTTAGAATATTTCTGTGTGAGCACCTGATTGTTAGCCTTATCTTCTTTGCTCAGGACTCTGCTTGGATAATTGTGAGTGCCTTTAACAACTTTCCCCCACCCAAGCTTTGGACAGAACAGTATATGAAATTTAGCTCAGCCTTTCCACTGAGCAGGTACATAAGAGACCTCCCTACTCAGTGAAAGGTGCTGCGTTTTCAGTCATGTGGTTTGTGGGAGCAGTAGGGAGGCAATGTGTTCTTTAAATGTACTTCTGACAGGAGACAAAATGGCCTCAAGCGGCAGCAAGGGAGGTTTAGGTTAGATACCAGTAAAAATTTATTCTGTGAAGAGTGATCAGGCATTGGAACATGCTCCTAAGGGAAGTGGTAGAATCACCATGCCTGCAGCTATGTAAAAAACATGCAGATGTGGTGCCTAGGGACATGGTTTCGCAGTGGACATGGCAATGCTACGTTAATCGTTGGACTTGGTGGTATTTTCCAGCCTGAATCTTAAACAATCTACCATTCAAGTCCAGAGCTAAGTTTTGGACAGGAGTCCACGTTGAGACTTAGGATGGAGGTGCTGGAGGTCAAAGGGGCTCACTTGGGACCACTGTTTATAGGTTCACAAGAGGATTGGTTTTTAACACATTGACGTCCTGGCCACAAAGTTCGAGTTGGTGACTTTCTTTTAAAGTTCAGCAACAAAAATGTTGTTCCTCTTGGCTTGTTTTTCAGGTGAAAAAAAAGTTTCCCATAGAATTTGTTAAAACCAGGAGGTTTTTAGACAGCACCACCTCCTGGGAGCAGACAGTGTTTCTCATAAGCTCAAGAGAAGCTGAGCTCAAGGGCTGTTCATCAAGACTAAGCATTTCTGAGATTATAGCTTAGCCCAGGGTTCAGGACAGGGAGAAATGCACTACCAGGTTTATAATGTTTCTGGGATGGGTTTTTTTCAGCGTGTTTTGGGCATTTTTTAGTTTGAGTGGGTTTTAAGTTGCTGTTGTTTTTACTCTAATGGGCCAAAACTAACTTCTGACTTCTAATGGAAGGAAATTTGTGTCAAGAAAAACAGTTTTCAGTTCTCAGTTTCCTTATTTTGAAAAAAAAAATACTATGGGCTGAAATATTGTATTTTCACTTACAATGAAGGAACTATTTTAAATGCTTTTTTAAACTTCAGAAGAAATTTTGAAAATGCTAGTTGAGGAACCTCCAAATACAGATTGAACTTTCTGTCATGTAAGCATCTGTTTTATGTCAAATATTCCTGGACACACTTTCTGTCCATAATTAATCTCATGAATAGAGCAAACGCCTAAAAAGTGTTCTGCCTACCAGAAAAAAGTCAGAAGTCCTGCACTGGTATAAATAATCTTCAAATGCAATTCAAACAACCACTATCAATAATCATAATTTTAATTTATAATGCAATAATAGAGTAAAATGCAAATATTAAGTATTATGATTCTATTCACTTAATTGAAATGGAAAATTACAAGGGGAAATGAAATATCATTCTTATCTTTTTTATGCTGTCACATTTAAAAGATTTTGTCCCTAATCACAGCAGAAAATACATTTGGAGAATACTCTTCCAATATCCTAAGCATCTTCACCTATGTATAAGGTGAAGATTATAGGGCAAAACGTTTAGTCAGTTTTGCTTCCCCACTCTGAAGTCCTCCTTTGTGGAAGTCCTCATTTCCCCAGCCTGTCTGTAATGTCCTTATTACTGCCCTATGGGTTTTCACCAAAAGTGCTCAACACACTTCAGAAGGACTGTGCTTCAGACAAATGAAGTTCTCTTAGTATTTCTGCTAGGGCTTGCTGAAACAGAAGATTGCTCTCTTCTCTCAGCAAGCCCATCCCCATACATTGTTGGTCTCTCAGCAAGACCATCCCCATACAGTGTTGGGTTTTGCCCAGCAGTCCAACACTACTTACAAAGTTTCATAGCTCCTAGGCTGCACCAGACTTTGCAGAGTCTGGAGTGGCCCTCTGGTATTGTCCATGCTTTTATTTCCACCAAATGATTGTTTTGGGCCCCAGTCCATGTTCAGAGTCTTCCTTCGTTCATCCTCATCTCCTGGAACAAATAGCATGCTACCACAGATAGCTATCCTGAGGACCAATAAACTTTGGTTCATAGTGGTGGCTGTTAACATGGGCCCTAATAGTACTTTTTGTGCTCCTGAAGACCCTTCCTGTTCCCAATCAAGCCAGCTGGAAGCTTTGGGGATGCTCCTCAGAGTGCCATGGTCTAATGCAATGAAAATGCCATTTCCGATCCCTGACTTCTGCCCTTTGTGTTTACTGCAGCTGAGCCCATAGCAACTGCAGTGTTGAATGTGAATAGTTTAACAGATCATCTGGAGATGTGTGTGACTCTTTGAAAGTAGACAGTTGTCTGGACATTCGTGGCATTGCTAATTGCTGTTTTATGTGCCTAGAATAGATGTTATGCCTCAGAGCAGCAGCCTGTAGTTATAGAAATAATTAATCCACCGGCAGTATCCCTAAAATTGCCTGCAGGGTGTCCACAGAGCCCCAGGGCTCCATGCTGCTCCCATCAATATCTGGCTGTGAGGATAACATGCTTATAAATTGCAACCAATTTGAGGCACCCACGCTGAAATGCAGTGCTTAAGTGAAGAGAGAAGAGGGCATAAAGGGCAGTGAGGAAAGGCAATTTAAAAGGATGAAGTTGCTCTTGAACTGCTTGATTTGCTTCTTTCTTTAGGGATAAATTAGATTGAAGGACAGACCCTAGAAGCCTGGTGCTAGCGTAGCTGAAACTCTGACCCCGAGCCTCTACAGCTCAACAGTTTTTAAGCTGTCTAATTCTTCTGCCCTTCCTCTGGTGTGGTGTAGCTAGGTGAGGAATGCACAGGACCAGCTGTCTGCTCAGGATTGCTCATCTGCTAGGTGTATGTGTCCTCTGTCCTGCCACTGCAGCACAGCATCACAGCCTTTTCCCCTGCAAGGCCACTCCTTTGTTTTCCCTCAATAAAAAGAGGGTTCTCTTCCTAGACATGGTCCTGAGGGAGTAGTACCAGGCTCTTCTACATTTGCAGGATCAGCCCTGCATTTATTTCACCAGTTCTGTGGAGTCATAGCCATTTTTGTCTCATCTGTATAGGTTTAGTTAAAATCGTCACACATGGACCATGAAGGATGGATTTCACCAACTAAGGAGACAAATTATGAGATGGTTAACTAATGTATGTGTTAAGATTGAAGCTTGTGCCTTACCAATAGCATTAAAACCATTTTTTTACTAATATTTCTTGAATATTCTGATTTCATAGCTAGTATGAGAGGAGCTGTTTTCTAAAGGCATATAAGAAGAGGATGAAGAGGTCTCTCTTGAGCCTCTGAGCTGACATGGGAATATCAACTCAAAGAATGGTTTTTATGGATACATAAAGGCAGTGCTAGACAAAGCAACTCACTGATTCTAGCATTACATGTTGTTGTTTGGGACTTTTTGCAAATATAAGAATGAAATCTCATATTTCACCCACAAAAATATATTAGTACCTGTCAAAAAGCTCTGGAAAAAAGGAAAATCCTGCTGGTTTAATTTTTGCCAGTTGACCATTGCTTTTATTTATATAGGCTAGAGAAGCTAGAGATTGGAGAAATAAATGGGAATCATTATTTGTATAAAGCTGGTGAGCTGGAATTCCCACTGACTCTATTTCAGTTACATTTCTTTCCTCCTCTTTTATTGCCCATTGTTTCTAGATTCAAAGAAGAGGCAATGTAGAATGAAATGCTGCTAATTCTGTAAGAAATACATCACCCAGACCACAATGGATTAGATGGACTATTAAGCAATGAATGCTGGAAAAAGCAATTAATCTGCTGAGAGGTAATTTTCCAAGTGCAACATTTTTCACTGGGCACATATTTTTTTTAAGAGGTATCTCATTATTTAGGTCTCCTATAGGTTAGTATCTTTCTCTCTTTTAGAGAAGAGGTAGCCTAGATTCAGACTGTAAATATTCCTCTTGGAACTTGAGCAAAACTTTGATGTCTTGGAAGCTCTTCCATTAACTGATTTTTTTCTCAGAGTTTCTGCTGCTGTCTCTGTGTCCCTTTTTCCAAGGAAATTCAAGTCAGGGGTCCAGTTTGTCATGCTGTTAGTTTAAGATCATTTTACATCAGCCTCAGTGTCCTGACCTCTGTGTACATGTCATCTCCCTGCTTCCTTCAGTGGTCTAGGAGAGGCAGTCACAAAGCTGTTCTTTTGTTCTCCTTCTGTGTGCTGATTTGCACTAATGAAGGTGTGTGGTGGTGTGCTAAATTCCAAGCCAAGTGTTTTCCCCTGATTACTGTCCTGCCAGTCCAGCTGTGTGCCTGCACCTGCTCTGTGTTCAGGCTGCCTGTGTTCCTCCTGCTGAAGCTTCCATTAACTACACTTTGTGAGCAGTTTTTGCATCCATGGTTTGGAGCAAAACTGCTAAAATGTGTTTGGGGGTGGAGAATGAAAAGAAGGTGAAGGGTACCTCATCAGTCTTAATCAACCTGCTTTGGTCTGAGCCAGCTCCAATCAGCCAGAAGTGGTAGCTTTCCCTCTCTTTCAGTCAGTATAACTCCCAGCAGGCATGCTGGACAGTCAGTGTACAACTCATTAACAGTGACTAGGCCAGGCTGTGACCTTTCACTGCCTGCCTAAACCATACAACCAGGTCTCCAGATGCAACAAAAAAAGGGAAGGTGCCTCTCTGCTTCAAGCTTCCTCTCTATGTTAGAATTGGCTTTAGACAATCAGTTCAGGGAGATCACAGTAAGAGAGCTTAAGGGGCCCTGCTGAGAGAATGGGCAGTAATTTTGCTGTCTCTGCAATGTTGTTCTTGTGAAAACAGTCTAGTAACACTGTCACTTTCCAATACAGTCAGCTGTGTAACACAAAAGTGTTCTGCTAGACAAATATGCATGCCTAGAGTGTTCCCTCCCCGTGCATGAATTTTTTTCAGTCCTTCATCATCTTTACAGACAGACAAGGCAACTACCTTACTCCTGCTGGTACCCTATGCATTTGATCACGTCCCTCCCAAAGCAAATCTCATCTCAAGATATAGAAGGTGGAAGCAGGAGGGGCAGGCTTTAAACCCAGCTCACTGCTACATCAAAAGCACTGGGCTATCTCAGCGTTGTACATAGCAGATTGTTTTTAATGAGAAACAAACAAACAAAAAAAAGTCTGGAATTTCCTAGGTGTAAAGGAATCACAGTGAAGGTTCTCACCCAGAAGTTTCTGTGCTACCTCGTCGTGTACTGTCTGGTTTTTTTACTGTAGAATCATAAGGAGTCACCATGCAGTGTGGGGAAGGACAGTCTTGTTCTAACTTCTGCAGCCCAGCAGCTCTCTGGAAAATTCAAGTCATGGCACCCGCACCTGTTATTGGTCTGTTAGTTTTTAAAAGTATGAAATCAGTAAAAAATTCTGAAGGAACTGTTCAGCCATGAAAGCCCTCCAGGTGGGCTCCTACCCTGTCTGTGAGGCCCAGCAGTGTTTTCAATGGGCATAAACAAGAAGGAAACAACACAATGGATGAAGATCCAATCCTGCCCAACAAAGAAGGAGGTTGAGCAAAAAGCCATTATGAATGGTGTATTAAACCAGTGCATATGTAAAACTGTTTATCTACAGAAGAGCAACATTTGAGCTCTGTGTTTCTGTAACTGGTGAGAGTTAACTACGCAGAAAAAAGGGATTTACTTGAATTGCAGCATTATTTGGACCCAGAGTCTTTTCTATCTCTCAGGCACCCTGCTAAAATCATTCTTTATTACTAACAGTGAAACAAAAAAACATTGCATAAAAAGCTCAAAGGCTGTATCATATTACTTCACTTGCTGTAAATCGGGGATTTTTTTCATTATTTGAAATTTCCTGGGTGAGAAAGAACCATTTGCATTCGTGTTGCTGTCAGATTCAGTGACAATGAGGCTCTTCCTGCTTTATCCTCCTTCTCTCCTTTCACACCACTCTCCAGCAACATTAAAAGAAGGATTGAGAAAACACTGAATACAAATTGATAAAGTGGGAATGGCACTGCCCCTCCAAGCTAGCTGCAAAAGCATCTCAGGCACAAAGAGATGATGAAACAGCTATAAAGAATTCTATTATTTGCTATGTGTAAAATGAAGTTGCAATCACTGGTCCTGCTGTGTCCATGCAAAGTTCCATTAAGGCTGATTTTGAAGCTGGTCTCTAATATGCTTATGGAAATGAAAAGTAAGAGTTCCTTGGTTGAAGAGTTAAACTAGTGGAGTTCTATATAGGTAAAAAAATAGTGAAAGCTGTTGTATGTTATCTATCTTTGTGGGGGTTTTTTGTTTTGTTTTGTTTTCTTTTCTTTTCTTTTGTTTTAAACATCTAGGCTGTGTCTAAAAAGAGTTTTATCAACCAAGCTTGTTTTCTGGTGGAGCAACTCTTCAGTGTCTGGAGTACTGACAGGAGTGAGGAGGTCAAAATTCTGAGTAATAAGTACAAAAATTTCTGATGAGGGTCTTCACATGGCTTTCAGGTATGCAAGATGTAACTGGTGAAGCTTTCTGCTACCTGAAAGACAAACAGCATTTTCTTTCTTGTGCTGCTGCACACAGTGAACCTGCTGTACTGCAAAGAAGCCCTGATTTCATGCCACCTTCCCAACCTCAGAGTTTTCAGTCTAGAAATCCCAAATATCCTCAGAGATTTCTTGAGCTATATGCCACCTCCCCTGCTAGGGCTGTGCACAAGAGTGCATGGTCTGTTGCTCTCCATTTACTTTTGATAACTTCACATGCCAAACAGCTGGGGAGAAAAAAGACATATTTGTTGATTTTTGCTGAACTGTGGTAATTCATGCTGCATGTTCCTTCAGTGGCTGTTTGGCACAGTGATGCCAAATTGAATTTGGTGTTGCTGATATTTCCAAAGTGGAAAAAGCTTTCATTGCTTCAATAAGTCTTTCAGTGTACTTCACAGAAGAGCAATTTAAACAGAATTCAACATTGAGATCAAGCCAACTCTCCCACTGAGCACTACCACAAAGAATAGATGACACTTCATGATTCCTGCTACGCACTGCCAGCTCTGTGCCTCAGCTAGACAAACAGGAATCTCCTTCCTCTCTCAGAGAACTGGTTTTGCCTTGTTAGACAACTCCAGGACATCATCTTTAGCAACAACAACGCACCTGTCCCTGGGATATAAATCACGTCCACCAGTTGTTGCCTGTGCTTCATGCTATGCTGGGTTTGATTTATAATACCTGCACGGCACAATTCACCCAAGCCATGAAAAAGGTACAGTGAGTGCACACCATACAATTGAACATGCCATCATTCATACTTCTGAAAATGACTGCACAAAACATTCTGAAGGATGTGACTGACCTTATGTGGAAAGAGGTTAAAACTGGAATAGTGCATTCATTGATGTGTGTGTGGAGAGTGAAAAGGAAACTCGGATGAGCTTCCTATACACTTTTCCCAGGTTTTATTTAAGGCAATACTTAAGTTTAAAAAGGGAAGTATAAAAATCAATATTATTTCTGGTAAACATTATATAGCAAATAAAACTCTGTGGAAACACAGAGAAATGTTCCTGTCTTAAACCTTAATAATGGTAGCAAAAAAGTTCCACACTTATCATCAGGTCTTATCCATGCAATAGGCATGTGGTACATTTTTCTCTGAGTGATGCAGCTGCTGTCTGCATCTTCCTTGGAGACCCCTTTAGACTGCATAAAAAGTGGAGAGGAATTACACTGAATAAAAGGTGATGTTTTTCAGCAAAACACCAGATTTACAGGGCCTTTTTATACTTTATCAAATTTACTATTAATCTGTAGTCTCCATTAGTTGGAGGCATTCTCCTTGATGACTGCAAGAGAAGCAGCCCTCAGATTGCTTGCTCACAAAATGAAACTATTTCAGTGCTGCAGAGGCACATTGTCTGGAAAGCCACAGCACTGAAGTGCTCTCATTGACTGCAGTTCCATAGCCTAGGAGTGACTGCAGAAGGTTGGGCAGAGAAAGGCCCAGAGCCTTGCCATGCTCCCTGCCCGTGTTAAAGGACAAATTGTAACCAAAAATTCTTACAAATCAGAAAAATTCAAAACAAAAACAACCCAAAATGCTCATAGTGTTACAATTGCAGCAAGCATACCTACTGGCTCTCGTCCTGTTGCTGAGCACCAGTGAAAGAGTCTGGCTCTTTCTTGTTTTCAGCTTCTCTTCAGGGTTTTGCATATTGATGGAGACCCTGCTGAGTCTTCTCTCTTGCAGGCTGAACAGTCCCAGCTCTCTCAGCCTTTTGTTGTAGGACAGGAGCCCCAGTCAATCATCTTTGTGGCATTTTTCTGGACTCTCTCCGGTATGCCTGTATCTCTCTTATACTGGGGAGCCCACAGCGGGTGTGCCCTCACCAGTGCTGAGAAGAGGGGAAGGATCCTCTCCTCTAACCTGCTCACAACACGCTTTCCAGTGAAGCCCAGGACAGCATTATCCCTCTTTGTGCAAGAAGTGCAAGGGTGCAGAGCTGGCTCATGTAATGCTTGGTCTCCACCAGGACCCCCAGGTCTTTTTCTGCCCAGATGCTTCCCAAATTGCATAGCTCTCAGCCTCTTCTGGGTGTTCATCCCCAGATGCAGGACTTTGCACCTGTCCTTGTTTAAATTTATAATATTCCTATCAGCCCACTTCTCCAGCCTGTTATCACCTCTGGATGCCAGTACAACCCTGTGGCATATCATTACTGCTTCATTTTCTATCAATTGCAAACTTACTGGGGATATACTCTGAACCATCATTCAGATGACTAATGAAGATGTTGTCTGGGATTGAACCTTGTATAGACAGCTGGGGTACAATGCTATTTACAATGACTTCCAAACACACCTTGTTCCACGGATCTCCCTGTTGATGACCTGACCCTTCATTTGTTTTTCAGTCCATCTCATTGCCTTTTCATCCAGCCTATACATTAGCATCGTGTAAGAGGATCCTGTGGGAGATAGTATTAAAAGCTTTACTGAAGTTCAGGTAGACAATATTATTTTCTCTCCTTTCCTCTACTGAGCAGGTAATCATCCCATACCATTCATCAGTCCTGAACTAAAATTTCCCCCTTGCTTCACTGATATCACATGCTAACAGCTGACTTCACATGAAAGGTTGTGTCTTATTCATATCAGGTGAGTGTGAATTGGTGTTTCACCACCAGGACAGGAGAGCAGCTCTGCTTATCTGAAGTAGTTCAGCTCAACACTGAATAACAGGCTAGTGTTGACCTGAATTCCTCCTTGGGTTTGTTATCCCTGTTAATTACTGGAAGGACTGTCTAGGAAAGACACCACAGTAGGAAGTAGCCTTTAATTCTGGTGACCACAGCATCCTTATTAGGGAATGCCATACTTCCATGTACCTCTGGAGCTCATAGCAACAGAGAAGCCAAAGGGAGGAGGAAAGCCAGGCAGATCTCAACAGATTGTTAGCAGGAAGCTATAATGGGAAAAGTCCAGATCAGAACAGAAGGGACATGGTTTTCAGCAAGAGGCATGGGTGCAGTCCAGCCATCCTTTATCCTGTCCTGCTCCTTCTGAAGTAAGGGATTGGACTGATACAAAATTCTTTGCTGCCCCCTTAGTGTGATGAAGAATCAAGAATGTAAATGTTTCCTCCTCAAAATGACGTTCCAGGGAAGAAATGAAGCTGGATGCCTTGTAGTTGCCTTGCCTGCATCTTTCATGAAGTCTTCATCTTTCAGAAAATTTTTCCATTGAAGGTGAAAAGATTTCTAGCTGAAGAAATAGATGGAAGTACATTTTATTTTATGAAGTACTGTCACTGTGTTTGAATACTCCCCCCTCAATATAATTTCTTGAGATAATATCGCAGCTTTTCACAGGACTTATTTTTGACTGGTTTCTTTACAACATCAAGTACAGTCACAGGGATAACTGGGTGCCTAGTTGATGGCCTCAGCTCCATTCAGTAAGTATTCTGTTAATATGCAGTGTGTGGCTGCCTATAGTCATAACATTTATATTCCAATCAAATTATCTTTTACAGTTGTAATATAATCAGAGGAGGGTATTTAAATATAAATTTGCTGGAGAGTCTTTGGGTTAATGTTATAAATAAAAAGGACTTATTCTAACAATATACATTGTACATTGTGCCTTCATTACTTACATAAATCTTTTTCTTTCCCAACTGCTTTTAGAGAACATTTTGTCTACACAAAACATTGATTTTATTTGGTGGTTTAACATACTTTATTAAGGTTGAAATTTTTAAAATATTACTTTTAATATGATATTATAAAATTGTGGATTGGTATTACTGTGTGTTGCTTGGCCGTTTACATCTTGTTCTTGATCTCAGGCACCCCTCAGAAGGACAAGATGTTGATATCATAATCAAAACAGTTCTTGGGAGTATGGGTAAGAAACTAGCAGACAAGTGCCATAGGATTTTCAGTGTCTTCCCATGCAGCCTGTGAAAACTAGAGTAATTTTCTCTTACCTTCATCTATTTCAGTGGATTGCCCATTGAGGTACGAATACATGAAGTGACAACTCTTGTGGGTGTGATCCAGTTATTGTAAAAATGTATGTCAGTGGAGAGAGGAAAACAGTGAACATACACACAAGTTCCTTGTTAGACTGCAAGGGAACTCTCCTGGTTATTCCTTCTCCCCTCAGTGAGTTTCTTGGTGGCTTGGATTACTTATTTTTCTTATGTCAGATGATCAGGAAATTTTGGACCTTTTTGTACTCATTTCCCTCAGCCATGGGAATGATCCATTATATCATTCCCGTGGCTGAGGGAATGATATAATGGATGAGGTGTATATTGAGATCAGAAAGCTTATAGCACCTGGGAACCTGGTCCATAATGACGAAATAAAAAGATCCCAAATCTCTGTTACCCTAATAAAATTATGAGAGGATATTTACCTTCTCTCATTCCCTTCCTGCTTTTATCATACTGAACTCTCCAGAATCACTGAGAATCTTTTCCACTTCCTCCCTTCAAAGAGCACTGAAAAAAACTGCTGGGTACTTTGACAGAATTATAAATGTAATAAAATTGGCTGTAGAAATGTCATGTTTGTCTATAAATGTCCTTTACTTCTGGGAATATTTATTCTTGGGAAAACACCCAAAAACAAAGAGGAAGAGAAAGGAAACCAAATTATATTTTAAAAATAGTCCAGTTTCATATGAGGAAGAAGCTCAATCTTCTTTTATATGGAATTTGCATGTTAATTTAGTAATTCTTTCTAGGGCCTGGTTCAGCCAAGTTAATTTCTTCTGATTCTACATGCTTTAGTAGTCTTGCTAAAGTCCCAAGGAATCAGTTATTTCATTGTAGATAAACTCTGCTTAATGAATTGTTAAGCTGAGATAGAAAGTGCAGAATCAGACAGAAAAGGTCTGCAAAAGGGACATGTACTCTACCTTCAGGTCTCACTGAAGGACTAGCTATACTTAAGACATCCTGACATGTCATTGCCTAGGCTGTCTTTAAAAGCTTCCAAAGGTGAAGATTACAATTCTCTCTACAGCCCATTTTGCCTGATTTCCCTTAGTGAGGAACACAAAGGGAAATCAGGCTTCCTTATGTTTATTTAATTCTGCTTCCTGTCCTATCCACTTCCTACATAAGAAATGTTACTCTCTACCTCTTTACAGCAGCCCTTTATGTGTCTGAAGCTGTTGGTGGAGCTCCTTTCAAGTCTTTTTTGGGAATTCCAGCTATGCAAGCATCTACTTATTCTTTCTGCTTGCCTGATGTGCCACATATATTTCTCGAAATGTCAGATCCCTATACTGTAAATAGTATTCTTGCTGAAACCTTAGCTGGGATTATATCTTACCTTCTCTAGTCATGCATCTCAGAAGAGATTTTGCTTTTTAATGTTTAATTTGCGGTCAGTATTTAATCTGTGGATGTGATGAACCGTTTATCATGATGTGGAACCAATTTGAGGTGGAATCAGCAATTTGTAGATTACCACTGACACAAAAGTAAAATGCTGAGTTCCTTATAAGCTGATTATGGGAGACATAATGGGATCTTCAGACAAATTTTATCAGAGAAACCCTCCCACTGAGTCATGAAGTGCAGAAAGGACCCTCCTGTTTTCTGAAGACCTTCTCACTTAGGATCCACACTTAGCCTCAGAAAAGGAGAATTTAGATTCTTCATGAACATGTTTGAACCTAGACAACAACTTTACCTTACAAACATCTCTGCAGTCTTTATCATGGATGGAATAATTATAAAAAATGGGAAAGCAGCAAGTGTAGGGAGTTTCCTTACTCCAAAATCTCAGCCACAACAACAATAGAAAAGGCCATTTTCTGGAAATATTATCTGAAGGCATGAAAAACCTTTACTGAGAGGAGAGTCAAGCAGTGTCACAGGATGCCCAGAGAGGTTGTGTAGTTTCCAAATACGGAGATACCCAAAGCCAAATTCCTGGGTAGCCCATTCTAGCTCACCCTCCTTCAGCAGGCAGCTGGACTAGAGGATCTCAGGACAGCCCTTTTAAACTTAACTGTTCTGTGGTTCTGTGAAGTGAATGAGCTCTGTTCTGTGGACTAACCACCTGCTGCCTTTTGGTGCTGCCAGTTTCAATAGGTTCTGGCCCTTCTGAGTGAGACTTGGATTTTATTTCCATTTTGCTGAGTCAAAAAGGCACTTTTCAGTAAAAAACCATGAACTTCCAATGGTCTTATAAATTGCTGCTATTCATTGCCCTGCAACGAGCAAGCTGTTACATTGAAAAACTTGTTTATGGACAAGAAGGAAGCACATTTCATTTATTAGTAAGGCCAAGAATCTGTTCAATATAAATGGGATTCTTCAGTTTTAACCCAGCTCCAAGTGCTGCAAAAATGAAGGAATAGCAATGCGGTGGAAGAACTGCTCTGAAATTGTCATCACATGTCTATTCTCTCACTCATTTTGCCCCTTTCTATGTTGTGCTTACCCTTTCACTGGTCCCTTGTCTTGAGAGGTTCCTCACTGGCAGAGGGCACAGGGGGATCTTATTGGGAGCTTTCAGCACCCAGAGTCCTTTGCCAGGGAGAATGTTCATGTTATGAATTCTTCTTTCTCCCTCTAGGATCACTTGAGATAATTTGTACATGTTGATGGGATATTGCTCTCTTCCTACACTGGTCTGCAACTCCGAGTTACATCCAAATTAAATACACCCTGGGCCACCTCAGTATGTTCTCTCTCTGTTCTGTTCATGACCCCTGAACCCAGTTCGTCCAGCTCCAGGTTCACACTTGAGCTGAACCATGGGCAATTTCAAGTGTGTTTGCAGCTGTGCTCCTCTGTGCCACATCCTGTGTCCTTCTCAAGACCTCTGCTCTCCTGCCAGGCCTGGCTTTGTCAGCACTTTGCCATTAAGATGCCGTGGTACAAATCTCACTGCACATGGAATAGCAGTTTGCCATTGCTGTCTGTGCAAAGCTGTGGTCGTACCACACCAGGGGAAGCAAAAGTGAAACAGAAGAGGCACAAGCTCCTGAGCAGCCAGAGGAATTGCTGGCACAGCCAAGAGAAGCAACATAAAGCTACAGACAGGTCAAGGGAAGATCAGAGAGGGCAGATATCCATCAAAGAGGGGCAAAATCTCCCTGGGCACTTTCTTTTGGGAAATTCAAAAATATCCATGTATCAGTAGACACCTTTTCAGGTGAAGTTTTTGCCTCCTTGCATACAGGAGAAACATCCAAGCATGTTTGTCATTGCTTCTTGTAAGTATTTGCCTCACTGGGTGTACCTCAAGAAATAAAAACAGACAATGGTCAAACCTACACAGGAAAAAAAGTAACCATGTTTTTAACAGAGGGTTGACCTGAGAAGTCTCAATTCACAGCCTTGCACATTGCTTGCAAACCTTGTAGCCTTTGTTAAGAATGGCAGGGCTGTGTAAAAGGGCTGCATGATTACCACATCACTGGTATCTGGGTCTGTTCAAAGTTGCTGGCAATGTTATCAGCAGCAGCTGTCTTCTCATTCTGCAGTCCTGGTTGTTCTTCAATTAAAACCTGTTTCCCAGATAACACCTTCTCTTTAACAACCATTCCTGGTGAGGGTTACTTTCTCTGGAAAAGCTTTCTTCAGCAGTCTCTTCTAAAATAACCCTTCATCAGCTAGATGAGGTAAAGGACACTTTCACCTGGTACTTTTCCAACTATCTTTTCAAATTGATTTTTATTCATCCAGTTAATTCATGTACTTAGCTGGAGCAAAATTATTACCATAAGCCTTAGGGTCTTACAAATTTATCTGCCATTGAATTCTCTTTTTTTTCCCCCATCGTTATCTTTGGCAGACTTCTGCCTATTGGCTGGTATGGTTTTTTTCAACAAAAATGAACAAATACCCATTTGCTTTCAGAATGATCGTCCATTTGTCATTTGATACAGCTCTGTCTACTGCTCCTGCAAACAATCTCTCTGCTGGCTTTTTCAGGCTCTTTGTGCAACTCCATTTTTGAATGCCCAAAGAGACTTTTAGGGAGACGAGGCTCCTGTATCTTGTGCCAACATAATCTCAGTCTGCCGTGTCTATTGCAGCAAAAATAAAAGCCCACATTGTTTCCTATCTTATGACCTCTGGATACCTTTCTGTCTTTGATCTTCCCATTATTTGGGCTCCTGCTTAAAATGGCAAAGCCTTGTGGTCCTCATTATAGACTTATCATTATATATATGCCAGGCTTCCTCAGGATGTAAAACTATCATTGCTTTACCAAAATTTAATTTGGGATCTTACATGATGTCTTTTTCTGCTGCAAACACCCTCCATCTTCCAAGAGTTTTCAATCTCTGCTTTTCTATAACATCTATGTGGCTCTAGCCCTACAAATTGAAAGAAATGTTCTCCAGTCTTCTGCCAATTGCAAAGTTTTTTCCTACCTGGCTTTTTCTTGTATTACATTAACAAAAAAATTGTTTTCTGGACATCCAATACCACTCCAGCACATTTCTCTCACCCCATTAATTCTTTTAACTCTTGACAGTTTGAACTGTCCAATAATCAGTCAGTACTAACTAGTCCAGCAGTGCCTTGTGGCCTTCTCTGCATTTTCCTGAGTGGAGAGGTGTAACCAGAGCCTCTTCATAACACAGCAGCTGGTTTGAAGCCACTTCTGAGGGGGTGACATAGAAATATATTTCCCCATCCTTTCTAGATTAATGACAAAAGTAGATAGGCACATTTAATCTGACTTTTCTTCTGATATTTTATTATTCCACTTGATACCGATTTAGACTTTTATCTTATTTCTTTTAAAAAACACCTTCTTTGTATATTTACCCAGAGTTTTTTTAAACCTCTTCTCTTTTCCTTCTCACACCTAATTTTAAATTTTAAACAAAGGAAATTGAAACTGATTGAGGTACAGAGATCTCCAAGAGGAAAGAAATATAAATACCATGTGCCTGGCTCAGGGAAAGACAGGTGGAGCTCAGCCCTTTTTGGAGGCAGCAGCCAGCTGGTCAGCACTCCTGTTTGCACCAGACAGTGGTCCAGGAGCTCCAGGTCAGTTGTGGCACACTGCCACACACTGCCTCCAGCCCATTAAAAAGGAGGAAAGGAGCAATGGTGGAGGGGTGAGGCATGGTGTAGGATGGGAAAGTTGCTAATTTATGAGAAGATATCAGGGCAGATGATACAGAAATCTCTAGTCTGTTTGGCCTCATCTGCTTAGTGGCACTTGAAACTGCCTCTCCAAACTGAGGTGCAGGGAGTGCATGATGCTACATGGCTGCAATAATGGTCATGGACAAGGGGGTTCAAATTCTGGAAGTGCTCTTGAAACCTTATTTTACCCATCTGTCAAATGGTATTGATAATGACTGCTTTGGACTTTGGTTAGATTAGAAACTGTAGTGTTAGGTTGCAGTCTCTGTCATGTGTCACCCTTTTTTTTTTTTTTTTTTTAGTGCTGCTTTTCTTGTAGCATTTGATTGAGAGGTAATTGTTGTCCTGAACCTGATTCTTGAAAATCTCTGAAGCACAGCAACCACTGCTTGCACGAAGAGATCACTCATGCTGGGAAAAAAATATTTGTTCCAAAACATTCTGCAAGAATGTTTTGGAAGAAATCATCTCTTAGCTCAGATCTGCTCTAAATGTACAGAGCTAAGAGATATTTCCTACTCAAAAGGCTCAGACAGCATTCAGAATTCATTAAATATGCGAGTGTGGGTACCTTTACTTTATCCATGTTTGAAAGGAAATTGTGAAACTATACCGCTATTCAGCAGCCCTCTTTTTGCCATCATCATGGGCTCTAAACACAGAATAATGCAGAGCTACAAACACATTCAGCAATAGTGTGAAGTGTTTTGTTGCACGCCTTTTTGTTCCCCTTGCCAAATTTCCTGGGTAAGTAACAAAATTACTTGGGCACCACTCTGCTAAATGAGATGTAGATAACACACAGTTTGGTTAGCTCGTGCATTGTAAATATAGCTCTCATCAGATATTTCAGTGGCTAGCACTCTACCTATTTATTTCTCAATTAAAGGCCATCTGCAGCAAGTTTTCTTCATGTTATCTCATGAATTAGATGTAAAAATGCCAGCACACTCCACAAAACACCATTTGTCATGTTTCTTCCTAAATTAGACATTGCTAAATTGGACTAATCAGTGCGAGTGATTTCCATTTGTGCCTTGTAGAGTCTGTTTCACTGTGTTTCCACCTTTGCATTACTAGAGTGAAAAAAAACCCAAAAAACTCTTAACCAGCCCCTGTGCTGGGGATCCAGAACCTGGATTCCTGCTCATCCTATGCCTTGTTCAAGGCTAAACTTCTTCCTGAGGAAAATCAGGAAAGGCCATAAATTGTTTCACACTCAGAATAGTCCATGTTCTCTGATGTGGAGTGTGAATTATCACATCAGGGGTACACTCTGCACTTGAGTTTTGCTCAGGTTTGATAACAGTGAAGTGACAAGATGGCACTTGTCATATCTTTCCATGCCTTGGGAAACCCAGATGAAGACAGATCAATGGATCACCCCCATTTGCCTCTACCTGGCATTTGGTATTATGTATGTTATAAAAATTCCAGAGGAGTAAGTTCATCCTTATTTGAAGGACTGTGTCTTGTGAGATATATCTGAGAGAGATGCCTTTGGAGGTTGAAAGCACTTGATGCCCTCCTGCATTCTCAGTAGCTCATGGGAAGTATCAGATCTAATATGACTTATGCAAAGTATGTATCTTATTGCTTGGCTAAAAAGGTTAGGTTTGTCTCTGAGGAATGATTTTTAAAGGTTACTTTAATGTCAAATTAGTGGTTTTGATTTCATAGTAATACAATTTTCAGTGTTTGGTGGATTCTTTTAGTTAAAATAGCTATTGGGTGACATTTTAAAAGCAATCTGCTGTTTTACCCAGCTGAGACTTTAAAGCATAGTGATTAAAAATGGAGGGTCACAAAAGCATTACTAAAACTGTTGCCCTTAATTTTAAATGCTGAAGTATAATTTCTCTCCCTGGACACTTTCTGTTCACAGAAAGTGAACAGAAAGTGTCCAGGGAGAGAAATCCATATCTCCATATCCATATCTTATCCATATCCATATCTTAAGTATTATGCAGCTTCAGTAGTTGCAGACCCTTACTCAGAATTAGATGCCTTTCTTGCGCTAGACAGAAGCACACATTTAGTGCCTTTCCCTGCTCCTGGAAAGGTTCACCTGCAAACTCAGAAGGACTAGAAAGAAATATGTTGAGAAATGGAGAGTAAATGGCTTGCATAAGGGCATGCTTCAGATCAGTAGCTAGGTTTGGACTACAGCCCAGAACTTGTACACCTCTATCTAGTGTGCTGGCCACTCAACTCCTGCTAAACTATGCAAGAGTACATTTCAGTCACCACTGAATTAGAAAATTTATTTGCTGTATCAAAACCCCCTGTGAGGTATAGTTGTTAACAGTGTCACTTCCATTCTATTTTTCAAAAGAAAAGATTGATTTCCATTTTTTTTTTTAAAGTAGTACCTGGTTATGAAGACCAGAAGAGCTGTGTATGACATAGCATAGTCACGTAGTCTAAGATTTAATTGTTGGGACTTAGTTTATCGCATAAGTTCCAAGGACTCTAGACAGTTGTCCTCTCCAAAAGTATCTGTTCACACAGGAAGAGCCAGTCCCCAGGGTGTAGAATTTGAACCATGAGTAGCAAAACCAGAGAGAAACTTTCTCACTCTTTTCCATAGTTATTGGTCTACTTAATAGAGCCCTTGAAACAATGAAGAATTACTACTGGTTCATTACCTTACATTGTTTCAATGGACAACTTCTATTTTCCTTTTCCTGCTTAGGAATACTGAAAGTCATCTTTGCTTACTTTTTATTCTCATTTGCTCTACTTCAAAATACCAGTGACTACCAGGGCAGAAAAATTAAACCTTACTAGTATACAGCTTCTCTTTCCAAACATGTAGAGGCACAGGCAGATTTACCAAATGGCTCCTGTGGACACTGTGCATGCTGGATCTGCACGTGAAGTCTCTCAGTTTGTACTCACACATTTTAGAATGAGATGTCTGCCCAAATGTGAGAGTGGGGCTCATTAGCTTTACCTTGGGTGCCAGCTTAACTATTGAAAGGTGCTCCAGAATGTAGTGATCTTGTGCAGGCCTTTCTGTTGAATAAATACTTGTATGGTCATAATATTAAAGTCTAGAATGTTTTTTTTTTAGAGCTTCCATTTCATTTCCTCTTCAATTTGTCCATTGCAGAGACAGGGAAGTAAAGCAGAAACTGCAGCAATTTTCCCTTTGAAACTTGCTTTTCCCAAATTCCCTATAATCCTAATTTTCAGACTTGACATTACACAGTCCTTCCCAAGAGCAAGAGGATTCAATATTTGTAATTTCTCCACATCCAAATGAATGTGTTGTTAGAACAGTCCCATTTTGACGTCTCTGGTTTGGCCAAGGCTTGCAATCTGCTCTTAAATCTGCAGGGGGACGTTTGGCAACAGTGACATTTCCAATAGCTAACTAGACACACTGAATGATACCTGCTGTATATCCAGGCCTACTAGCCTTGTTGTGTTTTTTCCTCTGTTGCAAAAGAGTGTCTTTAAAGCTCCTGTCAGGCAGTAGCCTGGAACGATCTGTATTTTGTTGGATGTATGTCTTTGTCCATGTTGTCTATTCTGCTTTAGCTGTGACTGTGCTCCTCAGGTCCAGCTAAATATTCCCAGCAAGTGTGTTCTCAGGCTACTCACAACAACCACAGCCCTACAAAAACTGGTAATACACTTGTTTTAGATGCTTTAGGGAGCTTGCTCCTGGGCTAAAACTGAACAGCATTTTTGCCTTGCAGTGGACCAGAAAAGGAAAAGGAAAGCAAGAACTAACTGTGTCTTCTGCCAGAGAGCACAAGGGCATGAACTTTACTAAGAAATCTTTCCCATAACACCCTAGAGGCTTAGAATGAGGGCTGTGCATGAAACTGGAACCAGCTGCAAGAATGAGACTGCTGGAACATGTGCTGCAGGGGGAAAACTTGGAAAGGAGATGCCTCTTTTGTCCAGGTCTGCTCCTAACTGTAGTCTGCAAGACTATCATTGTAGTCTCCAAGACCACCTACATCTGCACCTAATTGCAGTCTACAAGAAAAATCGACACCTCTGTTTAGGGTGCCATAATTCAGCTCATATTAACAAAGTCAGAACAGAGTAGTCATGACCTGAATGCCTTTGAGATATGGGAAAAACTCCCAGCTGGGTCAGATGTATCTTTAGGTCTAGAAGAAGTTGGAAGTTAGGACTGAGTCTGTTCTTATGGGTGATAAGCAAGAGGCAATGGTTCACAGGGGGACAGGTAGCTTCTGACATCCTAAGGTGCATGACAGCTTTCCCTCAGTCATCCCACTGCTCAGCAGGTCTGGCTTCAGCAAGCATTGGGCTTTGCATGATGTTGGTCATAGATATGCCTCTCCATGTCCCCTTGGGCGTATTCAGAGGAGACAGCTCTGACTGCCTCATGGATGACATGCATTTATGGTAAGTGCCAACACCTGGAAACAGCGTATCAGAGACCTGAGGTGGCTCTCGCATTTCATCTGGGCAAGTGTCTGTGAAGACTGCCTGTCAGCAATGTGAGTGCTGTCCCAGGAAAGGAATGGCAACCTCAGAGGAAGTGGGAGTCTGACACTGGGGCTGCTGTCAGGGACATCAGGAAGTACGGTACCTTTCTGCCTTGTAGATGGCACTAATTTTTCTCCTTTGCCTGTACTTCTGGGATGTGTTTCTGCTCCCTTCTCTGATACTGCATGTACTACTTGTGATATTTTCACCTGCCTGGGCTGCAATTCAATCTTGGTGTGTTTCTGCATGCCTTATGAACCAGTGCCTGGTGCTCCTGTCATCACAGGATTGCTTTTCAGTGTGGCAGAAAAGTAGCCACAAAGGTGTTTCCTAATGTGTCAAGGGCACACAACAAGACTTGGGCAATGTAACAGGTTGTTGTGCCTTACTGGGTTCTGCATTTAGTTTACTGCTTTGGTTTTTCTTTTTCTCTGCCATTTTCACAGCTCTTCTTAATAATGAAAAGGTTTGCAGAATTTTATTCTGCATACTGCACCTGATTTTTTTTTCTGGTCCTGAATTGGACTTTTCTTTGTTTTTTCTTGCTGAAATGGCTTGTATCTTTTGGAAACAATCTTGTAGCATCTCTGCTGTCCTTGCTAAAACTCAAGCAGCAATGCAACCTCCTTCAGTGCACCAGCAGCACTTATGCTTGTGTTTTGCTCTCATCAGTCTGGGGTGATATGTTGAGGCACAGGTAGATTTACCAAATGGCTCCTGTGGACTTTGTGCATGCTGGATCTGCATGTGCAATCTCTCAGTTTATACTCACACATATCAGAATGAGGTATCTGCACAAATGTGAGAGGGGCTCAAGAATGAGATCAAGAATGGATTGCCTCAACTGGTTGTTTATGTTCATCCTTTTAGTGACTTGTCCCACCAGACAGGGAATCTTGTCTCATTACCACAGAAAAATATAACTGCATTTGGAGGCAAGACACAGCTGGTGGGTGTGGATGGACATGGCATCACAAGAAGCAGTGGGTAGTTTTTATCATCATAATAGAGAGTTGTGATTCATGCTTTTCTGTGGGCTGTGGCAAGTTTTAGAAGGATTTGTGGGAGAGCAAAGGGACATTAAGATGCTTGTAAGGAACTTTTTTGGCTATGAGAGGCTGAGGTTCCTTATGGAAAACTCTTTTTTCAGAATAGGATTTTGGTCCCTTAGGCAGAACTCCTAACATGACATGGAAGAATGTTTTGAACAGATGCAGGCACCTTGGTTCTGAGCATGAGAAAAAGCCATAGAGTGAGCTGGTGAACTTCTGTAAGAGTTATAATCATTCTGGTCTGTGTCAGAAAAGAACATGGATCTGTGCATGACACAGCAAATTGTCCTTTTGGAGATGCTCCTTTCCTTCCAGTGCTATATTCAAATGACATAAGCACAAAAGCAAGCCAAAATTTTATTAATAGTTTGGACTGGCATGACTCTGGGAGTGGATTCTCCTATCTGGGCTGAATCTGGTGTTTCTGCAGATCTGCCCTTAGAAGGTATCAATTCTGATCTATCAGGTGTCTGTGTCAGACCAGAGAAGCATAGTTTGAGTCATGAATGGCAAAACAGATTCCAAAAGAAGGAAATTAAGATAATCTGTGCTAACTTTCTGAAGTTAAAGGTAAGTATGAAAGCCTGTGGAGCAAAATTCTCATGTGAGAAAATAAACAGAAATGCATCTGGATTTCCTATGATGTGAAATTAAAGAAGAAAATTATAGACTAGGTTAAAATAAGTATTTGTCAAGGCAAATAAAAAGAACATTTATTTCAGCTTTCAGAAGTCTGTGCTGTGGTTTAAAGAAATCCATTGACCTTCTGTCCAGAGTCATGTCTGCAGGTGACACTGAGAACATTTTGTTTCCCCCAGTTTCCAAGCATTCAGTTTGCCACATTCTTCTGTTCTGAGCGTACTAAAGCAGCATTATTGAACATCTCCTGAAATAGTCCTAGCTTGAGGTATTGAAATGCCAAGAGCTATTATAAGAGAAATCAATTTGTTGTGCGGTATTTCCTGAAAGCGCCTGACTACTCTCTCACATCTTGTTACCAGACCCAGCTCAGCATTAAGAGACAAGAAGGGATGCCAAGAATGAGTATTTTTACTCAAAACCTCTTAACTGTAGCAGTGTCTGGAACCTTAACCTCCCCAAAAGAATTGTCTCTGTCCTTTGTTATAGAGGAGAGTGCTTCTCTTTCACTGTAAGCAGACAGAATGGCAACTTGGGGTTTAGTGTGTGCTTTGAGTTTTCTTTTAGTCTGCACTTTTTGATTCTCTTTGTAATAACATTAGAGTCAAACCACATGAGTTAATAAATGGTAATCCCACAGACCTTAATAGAAGATGAAGGTTCAGTGAGTCTATTTTTCCTGTAATGCAGCAAAGAGGCTTTAGGTAAGTTCAAGTGATTGGATGTTCTAGTATTTCTTTCAGGTCTCTTCATGCTTGTAGCTGTGTACTCAGGTTTTTCAATCCAGAACAGGTAAGTCTTTCAATAATATTTGTGTTTCCTTCATAGTCTTATTGCTTGGGATATTTGTTGAATTTTGCTTCTGTTTTGTCCAATATCGGCTCTATGTAAAATATTTATGCTCTGTCAGTGAAACTCATCTTCTGAGACAGCTGGGGAAGGAACAATTACAGTCTTCAGGTTTCAGTCCTGGGCTTGCTTCTGCAGTCTGAACTATACACCATCAGATTGATCTTCCAGAGTACAACTCTGCTAGTTGACATAGAAATGCTGCAATGTGAAGGTGAGTCAAAGTGAGGGAGAAATGGCAAATTGTTCATGTGTGGTTACCCTTTTACAGCCACTTTGGTGCCCTAGTTCAGCTGGATGTATGACATGGGTCCTGAAACTTCACGTGCTATTTGGTGTGCAAAGCTATTCAGTGCTGAAAAAGTTTGTTGGGAATTTCTTTCCATCAGAAAAAATGTGGGGATAAATGCAGCACTGAGCTTCCAAAGTTCCCACTGTCATCTTAGGGTTAATCCTTAAACAGGCTTCAATTTGTCACAACTGAAATCAAAGCAGAGTCATTCTACTATCTGAGTTTTGCATTAAAAGCATTAAGCTCTGCCTGAACAAGGCAATGCCCTTGAGGTTCACTGGGATGCTGAGCTCTGCCAGAAGCTCTTGTTTTGTTGCTGTCCTTTGCTCAGTCTGCACAGACTGCAGCACCGTGGTAGGAGTGCGTCACACTGCAGTGCACGGTCATCAGCTCTCAATGCAGACTTTGGAGGCTGCAGTGTAAGACTGCAAGGCTACACTGCAGAGATGCTGAGCTTTTGAAAAGCTGCAGTTAGATCTGGTTGAACAAGCAAAGTGTTCAGGGGCAGGATTAAGCTTGTTTTGCCGTTTGTCAGCAGATTGTGCTCTTTGCAAGTATTTCTGTAAGAGCCACAGGGCTAGAGGAAAATCAACCCTCTGTTTCCGATCAGGTGGGAGAAAAAGGAATTGGCTCTGGCAGCCTTCTTATGTACATTGGAGTGCGGTCCCAGAGCAGTTTGCAGGCTGCATTGTTTGACAAAACTATGCAGAAAGAACCAAGATTTACCTTTCATGGTACCCTATGGTATTGGTGAGAGGGAGGAGAGAACAGCAGCAGCACTAAATAGGCAGCTGACACAGAGAAAGAAATTCCTGCTCAGTAAGACTGCTGAGGGCGTTTTATTTGAACAACCTGGCTTTCATCAGGAAGATCCAACAGGAGTCTGTAAATTTTTCCTGTATCTTTCTCAGGGTTGGGTAGGGCTGGTGCTATGGGACCATGATGATGAATAGCTAATTTGGCAGGATGAGGAGCATAATGGTGGTCTTTTTGAGATCAGAAAACTCTCTCCTTTTCTTCCACACACCCTTAACCATTACTGGTGGGTCTGATGGGTGAAAAATGGTATGTTCAAAATAACACCTTCAAACTACTTGTTGATCAGAACTACTTGAAGACAGTAAGACTGTGAGGATTTTTGGACTGGAAGCAGATGAGGAGGGCACTATGGAGCAGACCACCGTTGTAGCACATTCTTTGCATACCTGCAAATTGCTCTTGTCAGGACATCAAGGGATATTGCTCTTGAAGCATCTTTGTAGGGTCTTGCTCTCCTGAAGTCAAGAAGAAATCACTGGAAGGTAGCTTTTTATAAGTTGAGGTAGCCTGTTTTAGGACTGGCTTCATATATTTATAATCTGTCTCTGTGCTCCTAATCAGGGCAGCACAAAATGTTTTGATATATTTAAACAGCTATATTTAAAACCAGATGGATCTCTATCTCTCCAAGAGCAGCAGAGATGGTTGTGTTCTACTCTTCAATGGGCAAATTTACTATTCAGCCTTCTCCAATTGCATTCCCCACATGGAATGTGGGGTGTCTAGACAAGGACTTCTGTCACAGACATTTATATTCAGATGCAAATAAGTCCAATTATACAAAACTGTGCCCCTTTACATGAGTATGAATAATTATGTAAGGCAGAGCTCTACTTCAAGTGATCATACAAAGAGTACTGCTATGTGAATAAAAGGAATAAAACCCAGGATGGGGCCTAAATATCTCACCAGAAATAAGTTTCTCCCAAGAAAGAAGTCTGCAGCAGCCCCTGAAACCCACTGCTAAGGAGCAGAGGTTTAGGCTTGCTGAAGATAGAAGCCACATATCTGAGAAGGGAGGATAGGAGGGAGGACCTCGTTTTTGTAAACTCTCTGATGTGACCAGTTTGTAGGGGAGGTCCTGTAGAGACAGGTGATTGGTTAGAGACAAGAAAAACTGTTCTCAAGTTCTGCTGGGTTTTTTGTTTTGTTTTGATTTTTTTCAGGGTTAGACAGTAGCAGAGAACATATCCCTCTAAGATCAGAATCATCCAAGAAATAGACAGGCCCCTTTTGCCTGGCACTATAAACAAATAACCACGTGCATCTTGGCTGGTTTCACCTGGAATGGAACAAGAAGAGCCTTTCAGGACCCTGCTAAAAGGGTAGGAGACAAGATCTGACTGCAGAGTGATGATTTATCCTGGGAATTCTGCAGAAAGACACATTCTTTGGAAACCTATTTTTAATTCACCGTCTGTTTTTCAAGCTAGCAAGAGCCAGTCTTGCACTTCTAACACAATGGACAAATCAAAATAAGATGTATGCTCAGCTTCAGTCCTGCACAGCTCTTGTTCAATTATTGTTTACATAACACATTCAGAAGGGATTGCCTCTCTATTTGGCTGTTAAATCTTTAAAAAATATTTAATCTCTGATCTATCAGTTGTCAAGGAGAGGAGATAAATAGACTGTTAACTTGTTAGTGTGTTTCCTTTCGTTTTACCTGTGTAAGCTTAATGGTGGTCTTTAAGAGAGATGTTTCAAAAAGAGCAAAGACTGTAAAATATAAAATATAGTTGAATAATGCATTTTTTTTCCATTTTAAAAAATAGCAGAGAATTAGATACAGAAGAGAAAGTGTAAGATCAGATTATGGTCAAATTCTGAAATTAATTATTGCTATGAGACATCTAAGCCAAGACATTATATCAAAGTAGAATCCCACCAAAGCTGTTTAAAACGTAACTGATCATTATTTTTGCACATTTGCAGGTACAAAATCGAAATGGCTGTTGTGATTTTCTGAGAGCCTACTTACAAGTGCAAGAATATAAGTATTTTTATCTCTTCCATGTGCTGGTTTTCAATCTTGGGGAATATTCAAAACAGCTGCAAAGACCTTTCCTTTGAGGTGGCATTTTTAAGGGGAAGTTGTTGTAATTGTAGGGTTCTGATGTGAGTTTCAATGTTAGCTCTTTTGCAAAGAGCTATGTTATCTTAAAGGTACAGGACATGAATAATTCACATAAGGCTAAATGTCCTAAACAAGAAAAGAGGCTACCATTGGTAGCAAGTATATTTGGATGCCTGTTTATTTTTTTATGTTGCCAGAAAAATCACAAAGTCCTTTTAGTACGTTCAAGAGAACCAGTCTGTGCTAGAAATGCTGATTTTATACTCTGGTAAAAGGAAAGGTAGGGTAGAGCAAAGCAAATTAAATATGTGACTGAAAGTACATTAGTTTAATGATCAATTAATAAAAGGGGAATATTTTAATTGAAATATCTTTTATGAGGTATTCTTTTCATTATACACTTTAAAGGAGTTAATGTACATTTTGCTAGATAGAACTTTCCTCCATTTATGTCTGTCTGTTTTCATTAATTTAATTCCTTTCTACAACATGAAAAAACACCCTTGCTAGGAGTAAGTTTTATTTCTGGTAAAAAGTCACTTGGAAATATACCTTCTGTTAATAATGAAATTTTCATGGTAATGAACGAAGTTGTGTTTACACAGAGTATTGTAATCATAGAACCAGTTGGAAGGGGCTTTTAAAGTTCATTTAATACAACTCCTCTGCAGTGAACAAACATTTTAAATTAAATCAGGTTGCTCAGAGCCCCATTTAACTTGACCTTGAATATTTCCAGGGATGGGGTATCCAGCACATCTCTGTTACCATGGCTCACC
Source organism: Serinus canaria (assembly GCF_022539315.1). Classification (NCBI taxonomy): domain Eukaryota; kingdom Metazoa; phylum Chordata; class Aves; order Passeriformes; family Fringillidae; genus Serinus; species Serinus canaria. Next base: position 30,547,952 of record NC_066343.1, read on the forward strand.
AACCTCACAGTAACAATTCTTCCTTGTATTCAGCTGGAATCTATCCTCCTTTAGTTTAAAACCATTACCTCTTGTCCTATTGCTACAGACTTCCTTAAAAGAGTTTGCTTCCATCTTTATATTTCCTCGTGATTCTTCTGATAATTTTTAGCCCTGCTCTGAACCAACCCCAACACTTAAACTCTTTCAACCCATGTATGGGTTGAAATATTCTTTGCTTTCTTATTAGACCAAAATTTTTAAAAAGCAAAGGAAATGGCCAAATGCACTGAGGAATATATCACTTGTTGTTCGTTTACCTTACTTTCATGTGAGATGGACCTGTTGGTACACCATGTAAGACAAGTGTGCTCCAGCTTGTGTCAGAATGAGGTTTTTCCTCTGGGACAAAGGAGGGGAACAGGTGGTGCCTGTCAAAGGATGTGTGCAGCTCCCCTCACTGCGACTCCCTATTATATCCCAGCTTGCCTGCCTAATTTTCTACATCTGAAACTGAGCAGTGACCAAATTTTAAAAAAAGCGCTGACTGGGATTCTTCTCCTCAGACACTCAAAACTTTTACCAGTTTAATTCCTTCAGACCTGTCATATGCTCCTTATTGAATTAAAATATTTTTCTGTTCCTGTGAGTTGCAGAGATTAGACAAAACTTCAAACTTATAATTAAAAACTTCATTAAAACTTTATCTGTGCTGCCTGACATAAGCTTAAAAGAAGAGGGAGAGCAAAGGAACCTTGTGCTGGTTTTTTTTGACATGTGGACAATTTTTGGAAGCCACCTTTTTGGAACAGGAAGCCTGATACTGCATTGTAAATACTCAGTAGAAATCACAATGTGTTTGGTCACAAAACCCTTTAAGTTTGGGAGCTTTAGAAGACAAGGCCACTCATGAAAGCATCTTTACAAGGCCATCAAAAACGTGGCTATCACCAAACACCACTTTTGCTTTTCCCTCAGATGAGATCACAACTAGAAAGGCTTCCATAATGACCACTGAATACAGAGGTGGATTTTGTCAATGCAGGACACAGCTTTCATGTTTGTGGCACTTTTGTGAGAGTGTAGCCCTTCCTCACATGCTGCATTCCCTCCATCACCTGTCTTCTATCTGTTTCAAAGCTCCTCTGTCAGCAAGGACCAGTGACATCTGACTGGAGCCCACAGGGAAGGAGCAAAGCTATGGCAAGCTGCAAGTGTCATTTTGTGCAATAAAAAGAACAAGCTAGGTACAGGGCATTCCTGTGGTCTTTCCAAATGTCTCTATTAAGAACGATTCCATTATTTAAAAATAAAAATGTTTCCACGGTTCAGGAGAAGAGTGCCTGGTTGAAAACCATTTTTTCTTGCACTTTCCCTCTCCAATCACTGTAAGAACAAACACATAAAGTTCTGATAAGATTGAAAGCCTTTTCCCACAACTGTAGCTTTTAAAAAAATACTGTATGAAATGGGGGTCAAAAGGCTGTATTTTAAAAATGTCTAACTCAGTGGGAGATATTTCTACATAGTATGGAAGAGAAATCACTTTAGATTCCAGTAGAGAGTGGACTCACTTCCTCCATTCTCTGCACAGTAAAAATCAGTCAGGGAAAATCAAATAAACCAAAAAATTCCAGTGAATTATTTGTAGACCCTCTGCAGAGACACAATAGGAGATAAAGAAATAGACACTAGCAAAAGACATTGATTCTGTTGAATCTCAGCTTTTATTGTCTACCTCAGAGAAATTAAGAGTATACTGCTGGTCAAATTACTATAAATCTGCACAGATCATTTACTCCACTTAAAAATTTTAATACTTATTTTTCACTGCTGATAGAAATGAAGACTCCAATGACATTTAATTTTTATCAGTTTTTAGGAAATTACAGAGGCCAGAGAGAGGCACATGTAAATCTTGTTGTGACTTGAAGGAAGCATGTTTGAAAACCCTGAACTTCTCTTTATCAGCCTTCAGAGTTTATGCTCAGAATGGTACCTCTCACAGTGGCTTATTTCTCACAGTGGCTTTGTTTACTAAAATAGAACTTGTGGGCTTAGAAGAGCCTTGCTTTTCACCCATCTGCCACATGAACCTCTGAAAGGGATTTATAAAGCCACAGTTCAGATGTGGTGCAGGTGAACCTGGAGGGAGACTTCAGACAATCCTTTGTTCTCATCATGTTTGTTTCCACAAGTTTTTGACTATGTGGTGTACTATGGAGAACTTCCCTAATGAAGTCCTGGTCTTTTCTCTAATTTGTTTCTATCTGTTTCCCATTTGTACTATTTTTTTCTTCTTTTTTTTTTTTTTTTTTAATTTTATTAGAATGTAGAGTGGTTTTTATAGCTCCTTAAGAAATGAAACATGGATATACTTGTTTTTTCATTTCCCCTGAAAAATGAGTTCCTATTTCAAGTTGCACACAACGCATTACAATACCATTAGCAGATTTACATAAATAATGGAGGTAACTGAGTCTTAAGTGTAGCCATAAATATGATAAGTGGCTGACTTAAGGAAAAATTTGTGAGTCTGAAATGCTTTCTGGTTTCATGAGTTCTTTCTGTTCTAAGATATAAAATTCATTGTCTCAGATGGGGATGAGTTTGGCTTTCACTGATCATGTCAAGGCCTTTGTATTCAGGGCACAACATAAACTCCTAATTGCATGTGTTTACAGAAGATGTTGCAGAGATTCTCTCTGTGACTGAATTTTCAAATGTCAATAGTTACACATAAGGAGTAAGGTGTCAAAGCTCTGTTTTTCATTTCTTGTTTTGCTCCCTGTCTTCTACCCCATCAACCCTAAATCTTTTCTATGCTTGACACGTTTCTGGCTTCAGTTTCCTCACAGAAAGCTCAGACTGAGTGCAGCACAGTGTCTATGACTAAAGAGAGCAAATATAATCACTTGCTGCATCATTCACAATACCTTACAGTCTCACTACAGCAATACACTTTCTTGGCCTGTATAAATTCTGGTTGTTACTAACTCTTTGCCTTGTGGTGAAACACAAGTATTCAGTCTGAGATGAAAGATTTTCTTTGAATTGAAATCCAAGGTGTTTAATTCAAGCTCCTGGTGTTCTGATCAACTGTTGAATATTTCTTGCCTCCCTCAGTTTGTGTTGTCATACACATTCCGTTGCAAAATGGCAGCTGGAACTCAGCTCCAAATGAAAATTAATTTTTCAGCTTTAATACTTCAGTATTGTTTCCTTACAAAACCCTTCTTGAGAAAAATACATGCAAATGTCATACGTTGATGCAGAGAGGCGCGAACCTCTGCTCTTCTGCACATAAAGGTTGAGGCATCTTACAAGTGAGTCAGATGATCTGTGGAATTTGCAGTTATCATTGGCCACAGTATGTGGGCAATAATATTTGGTAGGCTTGGCAAACTGGATCTGCTGTGGGTGGATATGGCAGATCCCTTTAGAGAGCATTCTTTGCAAGTGGCCTTTGAGCATGCTACCTCTTCATGCAGCACCATGCTATGGTTCTGCATGAAGAACCACAGCTTTTCACCACACAGCTTCCATTCTGGTTTTTCAGGAGAGGCAGGACTAGCCCTGATCCCTGTCAGAATGACAAAACTTGTGTAAGGCTGGACAGGCTGAGGAGGCTCCTCAGAGTCTGGGAAATCAGAAAGCCAGATAATAGATGTTGTTTATTTCTCATTCCTTGCAAGATTCCTACATTTGATCATGGGCTTATAATCCAATATCATCCTTAAAGCAGGAGTAATACTGAATTCAGACTAGGTTGCAAGAGCCTAATCCATAAAGTCTTGTAAACCTTCAAAAATGAAGACTGGACATTTTATCTAGGAAAACTCTTCAATTTCTTTCCCTTATATCTATCTGAACCTCCACCAACTTTATTTTTGTCTCTGATTCTTCTTCCATATATGACTGTGAAGAGACTTGCTGTGTTCTCTTTATGGTCCTGTAGGTACTGTAAGGCACCTATGAGGTACCTCCAAAGCTATCTTTTTCTCCAGGCTGAACAAGCTTTTTTCACAGGTGCAGGACTCCTCATTTCTCTTCACTGAATTTCATGATGTTTCTGCAAGCCCATTTCTCTGGCTTGTTTATGTCTCTATGAATGAAAGGTCTGCCCTCAAACATATGAGCTACAACTTCAGATGGGGGTCATTCTCAGATGTGATGAGATGCATTGTCTACTCAAGATGGGTAGGTAGGTCATAGATAAAAATACCAAATATCAGATAGGGCCCAGGAAAAATACCTGAGAAAAGCCACCTGTCCTTCTGCCTAAGTGGAATATACATCAGCCACTTTGTTTTGAACCAAGTGATCCTCTCAATATTTCATCCAGGCAATTATCTGCCTGACTAAACCTTTAAGTTCTTTCTTGGATAAAAGGGTATTGTAAGAAACCATGCTGAAAATCAGCAATTGCTAAGTTCAAGGTCAATGACATTCAATGATTTTCCTGTGTCTGTACCCTTAGCCCAGCTGTCTTTTTTTCATCATTATCCCAAATATCATGATCTTTTCATCAATATACCTGGAAAATATCGGGTTTCCATAAATGTTCTTTTCTAAATCTGGACCATTAGTCAAACAATAAAGTCACCAGTAAATCTCACACATAACACAGAGATATAACCATCTTTAACTCATCCTTTCTGGACACTGCTTCCTTCTGTTCATTCTCTTCAGAACACTCGAATGAAAGGTTTCTGGTTTGTGACAACAGTCTTCTTCTCAGATGGGAACAACAGAGATAGATAGATAGATAGAGAAACAGAGGGAGGGGAAACAGATTAGTTCCTGGCAAGTCTGACATTAGTCAGGCTTATGTCTCATAAGACACTGAGCCCATGCTGAAGTGAGTGAAGGCCCAGGGATGGCACTTCATGCCTTATGAAAATGGTACTTTATGTTTACCTTGGAGTAAGTACTTTGTTTATGAGTTTTCTTAAAAAGAGGTAAGATGCTAAGTGATTTTGTTTTGCCACAAGGCTGACTGTCCTGAGGGTCATGGAAGAACTGAGGTGAGTTGATTCATCTTGTAACAGGACTGTCACTCCTTCTGCTAATTTCTCTTTGTGCACCAGGACAGCTGTGCAGCCCTGCTTGTGCTGTGATAACAATCACTGCTCTCTGTTTTCCTCTTAACCAAAGAATAAAAAGCAAGGCACTGAATTACTTTAAGACAGTTGGAGAGACAGATTTTATATTCAGTATTTTCCCAGAATATAATGTCACTGTCTTTCAAATATGTGCTAACTCCTTAACTTACTTTTTTTTGCATAAAACCCACTTCTACTGCTTCTGACCTCAGCCAAGTTATTGTATGTTGCTAACACTGCATTATTGACAGAAGCAAGCCACAGTGCACCAATAGGTGCTGGATCTTTCCTGCTCTGCATCATACTTTGAAAAGATGACAGTTGGCAGAAGATGCCTGTTGTCACATTCTACGTGAAAATACTATGAGCTGCTTTCATTGCAAAATGTCACAAAGCACATGTTGTTTGGGGAAAGAGAAAAGGGAAAGCAAATACTGGAAAGGTACTGAGTAATCAAACTTCCTTTGCTTCACACTAGATACTGAGTGGCACAATGAGGTGCCAACAGTGACTTTAACAGTGTTTTACCCCGTTCCTGAAACTCACAATTGGGTAGCTCCTATTTTTTATTTCTGAGCTTTCAATGTCTTAATAACATTTCAATATCTTAACAACATTTCTGCATTCTTGTTTTATCTGGTCTGTAAAGCATCATTTCCACAGGAAAGAAATTGCAGAAAATTAAAGCTGGAGTTCCAGAGTTTGCTGTAATTTTAATTTTTCCATTCTGCCTTAGAAAGGTTTTAAAAATACATTAATATAAATATTTAGTCTTTTGGGATTTTGCCACTGTTTTCTATCTGCTGAGGCTAATTTGTCTCATGGCTTCTCAGTTCCCTGTTAAACAGAGCACCGTTTATGAAATTAAATATATGCATAAAAATATAAAAATATGGAGCAGACACTTCTGGAACAAAGCACAGTCCATAGTTCTGCTAGAAGAAGTATGCAAATGAAAAAAAAGAGACAGAATTTTAAAACTGCAACTTTCTCAGTTTGGAAACGCTGGACTGTCTGTGTGATACAGGTGCATTAACATGAAAAATGGTGCATGAAGGGCAGTGCACTGACAGGTGTTCAGCCTCTGCTCAGCAGCAGGCTTATGCTCAGCCCTGACAGTCATCCCAGATAGCTGGTGGCTGTTCAAGCCTACACAGAAACTTGAGGTCTACAGCAAATTTTAATTAGAAAAAGAGAGTCTTTCATGTAACAAGAGTGTCTATGGAAAGAAAATGGTGCCCACTTCCTGCAACTGCAAGGCTGAGGCTGAACCCCAAGCAGAAACATTACACCTGTGTTGATATCTCTACTCAAAGAGATCTGCCAAAATCTGAAGTGCATGTCCAGAATAGCTGTTTTTGCTCCAGTACCTGAAAATCACTCTAGCATCCATCCCTGCTTGTGGATGTTGTAGCTGTGAGTAGACTCAGCTGGAAGAAATCTTCAGACAATTTGCTCTGTTACAGGAGGAGTTTAACAGGTGGTGGAGGGTCTGGGAATGTGAGAGGGAGGTCAAGAAGTGGTATTGTGTGCTGTCCCAGACTGGCCAAAAGCCCTGCCTTGAGGCTGTACAAGGGAATCTAACCTCAGACTTTCTGACACTTGTAACTCATGAGATAAAGGAGATTGCACGATTTTCTCTGCATGGAGAATCTTCCCCTGAAGTGTCTCTACACAACAGACACTGTGCTCTGGGCATGCACAAGGAAGGTCACAGTGATAATGGACAGGATACAGCAAACCCCAACCATTCAATTTAATCACTTGTGTGAGAAACAGGAGCTTCAGAAAAATACGTAATTGGAGATTCCTTACTTTGAGCCACCAAAGCATCTATTTCTCATCCAGATTGTTCTCTAGAGAAGTTCACTGCCTACCAACAGATTTCATTCACAATGTCACTGTGAAGCTGCTGAGCCTACTGAACCCTACAAATTACCATCTGCTCCAATACCATTCTAGGTAGGGTCTGTGGCAAGACAACTCTGAACACTCAGAAAAGATTGTATATCCCCCAGAGCAATATCAAACCCCTGGAACACAGATCACACTCTCCTTGTCCTCCCAGGCAGATGTAGGAGTTTAGGAACGAGGAGTCAAACTGAAAGGTGAATGCCTGGCTTCATGGCTGATGCCATACTCAAGGTTTGGCTTTGGAAGCTGGGTCTGTTGAGAGCTTGTGAGATTCACCTGACAAAGTGGGGCAGAAGGTTGTTCACCAACAAGCTGTCCAGACAAATATGGAGGGCATTAAATTAGATTTAGTGGGGAAGGGGAATTTGAACAATAGAGAAAAACTAGGTGTTGCCAATGTATTAGAAACCAACACAGAAACACCTGTGGAATGCCCAAGAGACACTGGGGAGCATTCATCTGAAGGGGTGAGCCAATCTGTAGCTCAGGTGAAGTGCCCATGCGGCGATGCCCACAGCCCACAGGGTAACAGCAACAGCTGGAACTGCTGTGCAGCTGGAACACTGTGGTCTAACCACTGTCACTGAGATGTGGAGGGACGAATTGCATGGCTGAAGCACTGCATCAGTGGCTATAAACTGTTCAGAAGGGACAGGCAAGGAAAGAGGAGTGGGCAGCAGTGGGGATCATGATACCCTCTCTGTGGAAAATGGATGAACTACAGAGAGCTGCCATGGAAAGGCAGCAATGAACAGGTGAAATGGGTAAAAATGTATAGGTAAAAACTGGGGTCAAACCAACAAGGGGAACCTCATGGTTGATGCTTACTACAGGCCACCAGACCTTGGGGAGGATGTTAATGAAGTGTTTTTACCTCAGCTACAGAAAGATTCACACTCCAGGCTCTGGTCCTGATGGGGGGCTTCAACTGCTTTGACATCTACTGGGAAAGTAGCACAGAAAGCTGTAAGCAGTCCAGGAGACTACTGGAATATTTTGAGGATGATTTATTAATCCATATTTTCCTACCAACAAGAGGAAAAGCATTACTAGACCTATTATTTAACAGTATAGATGAAGTAATTAGAGATGCCAAAAATTGGTGTCAGCATGGCCTGAAGTGATCATTCTTTGATTGAATTTATAGTCTTGAGGGATACGGGCCAGATGAAGAATCCTCATGTTTAGGAAAGCAAAAGTTTGAGGAAATAGTGCGCTGAGAAGCTGGGAAATTGCCCTCAGGGTATAAAGGAAGTAAAACTTTCTGTCAGCTCCTTAAGGACATTCTTCGCAGAGTGCAAAAGGTCTTGGTTCCCTATAGGTAACCAGGAAAGGAAGGCAGGAGGCCAGCACAGCTCAGTTCAACCTCCCAGCTAAAGACAAAATTGCAAAGGACAGATACCCATCCTGGGAAGGATATACACACTGTCTAGATGTATGGAGAAGGGAACAGGAAAGCTGATGCACAGCTGGAGCTGCAGTCATCGAGGGATTCAAAGAATACTAAGGGCTTCTTCAGCTATGTTGGATAGAACACAGGATACACAGGATAGAAAAGGAAGATTAAGGAAAATATGCCCCCTCAATAAATAAGACAGGACAACTAGTGGCAATCAATGTGAAGAAGCTGAGTAACTCAGCAATTATTTTAGCTTTGGTTTTAAATGTTAAACTGTCTTCCAACATATCTAAAGCCCCTGAACCTCAGGACAGGAATTGGAGGGATGAAGTTCAGGTTTGGGACCAGCTGAGGAACCTGAACATAAGTAAGTCCATGGCATTCAATGAGAAGTAACCCCCCCAGGACATGAAGCCAACTTTGCTCTAGCTTTCAATGCTGTATCATTTCTATCTCAAGAGAGACTCAGGATTAATTTTCCTGAGAATGTGGAAGCAGATTTTATGTTGAATATTTTGTACAGAGGAATGGTAGCATTCACCAAGAAATTATCCTCTTGGGAAATAATAACAATAAAGATTGTTTTTGTTTAGTTAAATTTCCTTTAGGTCCTACAGCAGAGTTCTATCAGCATATTGTTGGATTACTCAATCAACCTCATTTCCATTTGCCTTCAATTACTTTTACATTTAATATTCATACATTTCTGGAGTTGGCTAAAAGAGAATGAGGATGGGAGCTGGAATAGGGAATTGATTCTGGTCCTCCAGGAGGATTTAACAGTGAAGCAGCAAAATTATTTCACCATTACCTTTGTGAGGAGTTAAAGAACATTAAAGCACTGGAAACTAGCTTCATTTTTTCTCTTTTGGCACAGACATTGCCACTGCCTTAATAGTCACCTAATAGAAACCAAAGAAATGTGCTGAAGGCACTACTTAAGCTGTCGGTTCATAGTAAATGAGTTTTGAAATGCGCAAATGTGTTGTCACCTCTCTTCTGTTCAGTATTCAGGACCCAGCAGCTTTGCAGAGACAGAGGGAAGCATTTTACCTAGGTATGAGCAGGATCCTGTCTTAGGGTGATGCCAAAATTCAGAGTACAAATTGCTTCCCAGATGACTTATACCCAAGTTAACATCCATCTAGGAAACATGTACTCCAAGGCAGGGAAACTGAGGCAGCAGAAGCTGCAGCAGTACTGGCTGTACCATCAGCAGGCCTTTAGGAAGCTATCAGATGGATTTACTATGTGAAATTCAGGCTGCTTTTCTGCCCATCACACACATTATGCACTCACCCCTCTGATTTCAAAATTAACATGGTGAGCAGCTGATAACCTCTCTATTCGATTGCTAAATTAATGAAATTTTTTGTGCCCGTGGAAGAACTCCCTGTTTAGCTTGGAGCCTAGTACTCCTTTGAATGATACTGTAAAAAGTTAGCACATTTTCAATAGGATCCATTCGTATTGCTGAAAAGCAATAACTTTTCAGGTTTTGTTCAGGAAGCCAATTTTTTCCTGTTTGCTTACAGCACCAAGGATAATTATAACATATGGCAAGAGAAGAAATCCTGCAGGCTTATACACTGTTGCCTTCCTTCCCATCTGCTTCAGGAGCTGGGTGTCCTGCCTTTGTTGCTTATAAGCTCTTAAGTCCAAGCACACTATTTACAAGTGAGATGGAAGGGGAGGGCAAGATTTTTAAGGGCACAGCCAATAGCTGACCTAGGAACAGGGAGAGCAGGACATTGGGACTTTATTTTATTGTCTTTTCAAAAAACCTTTAACTTGGCTTCCATGCCTGATGAGAATATTTGAAAGCAAATATACACCTTAGTATACCATACAAAGCAGCAGGCATGAACTGGATGGCAAAGAGAAAGACCACCCAAATTCCACACTTTAAAGGCACTTGATTAATTTGCAGATTTGAATTTTAAGGACAATGCTGCTTTTACCTGAAAATCCTGACAAGTGCTTCTATTTTCATGGCCTAAATCCAAGATCTGTCCTCTGTCTCTCCGTAGGTATTTGGGACTCACCTTTCTGTCACTTTTCCTCATCTCTGTCTACAATCACATCCTGTGTGGACATGGTCTCTAAAGTGAAAAAACACTGGATGTGGGACACTCTGCAAGGGTTGCACAAAACAATCCATTGATTTGCACGAAGAAAATATTTTCTGTATTATTTATAAATAAAATAAAATTAAACAAAAATCAAAATACTTTGTGGTTTTTTTCAGTATCTATTTTGGTCCATGTTTTATCATGTACCTAGCATTTTATTACAGAATTTCATTTTTATAACTACTAAATAAACAAACGTATACTCCATCATTGATGTTGTGTGCTCAAAACCTGTTTTTTAATAAGAGTTGTGTGACCAAAAATTTGGAAGAACATTGGCCTATCTTCTCTTTGTATGAGGGGCTAAGAAAGGAAAAAAAGAATCCATATAGACCTAATTTATTCCAGGAAGAATAATTTTCTAGCTCAAGATACTGAGTACTCTTGAGCCTTTGTATTTGATTAGACAATGAAAAGTACAATTAGCATTATTTCTCCAATGATGCTTGAGACAAGATTGTCTCCTGTATGTACTTGTTGCTACACCCAAAATTAATCTCTTTGCAAATATCAGATTAAGTTCATACTTGGTGCTTTACTGTTTTAGCGTCCTTAGATCAGACTCCTCTGTCCTATATTGTCCTGGGGAAGGCTGAATTTTGCAGAATGGACTTTGACCCATATTTCAAAACTTTAGTGGTCGTATTTCCATGACAATCACAAGTGCTTTCTGAATGACAGTTTTAAAGTTTACATCTTTTGTTTGTGAGATTGCATGGTGCTCAGAGAAAACACAATTCTTAATATTTGACAACACAAGTTTTTGTTTTCAATGTAATTCTGGAAAATTCCTGATCCCAGCTTTGTCATAATATGAATAAAACACTTGTATCCAGTTTTAGATGCATAGATTAAAAAGAAATTTTAATTTTTTAATTTTGTCTCTTTCTGAATTTTTGCACGCATTTCTCATGGTCTCACCTCCATCTTCCCATTCTATTAGTCAGTAATTCACAAAATAGTTCCTTCGTACAGCTATCCACCCATCCATCCATCCATCCATCCATCCATCCATCCATCCATCCATCCATCCATCCATCCATCCATCCATCCATCCACCCATCCATCCATCCATCCATCCATCCATCCATCCATCCATCCATCCATCCATCCATCCATCCATCCATCCATCCATCCATCCATCCATCCATCCCTTCTTGGAGCTGGATCTGTATGCAAGTGAATATCTTTCCATGTCTTGATATAGTGTCAAAAAGCACAAGTAAGCATTTCTTAAGCGCCACGATGAGAATTAGAGAATATATTTTCTCATTTGTGTATATTCTGAGATTATTTTTTGATTTCAAAGTTTCAGCAACATGCTTTTCATTCTGGGTTTACAAAAGAGAGAACGTTGTTCTGTGGTGTTGATGTTTGAGATAATATTGACACCACAGAATATAATGCACGGTTCTGTGTCATTGACGCATGATGTATACATCAAATTGAGGTTTTACCTTTTCTTTTGAGTGGGAGAACTCAAAGATTTTAAATATTCATTGTATAGAATCTTCCACATAAATGTGAAATATAATTAAAAGAAAACAAACACATTTTTTCTTGTGAATGTGGAAAAAAAGCAAACCCAAAAGAATGAGATGGAGGTTATCACTCCAAGTTCATCTCCTCAGTCATAGGGGACATGAGTATTCTTTGGAGGAAGACTATATTTCCACCAGGAGTGATATCCAGCACTGTCTTCCATGCTATGGTTAAAACTGCAGTCCCACTACTCCAACAGTCCCTGGAAATGGCAAAACCTAGGAGAAAAAGGGAGGACAGGAAAAATTCTATTAAGTGTGAAGAAACCTGTTTCTTCCTCCCAGTTAATTTAGTGAAAAGGTCAGGGACCAGAAACTCATGGTACCCACAGATTTTCATGACTACGGCTTCTGCCAGAAGAAATCGCTGTCTGGAAAATACAGCTAGACTGTACTCAAATTAGAAATGAGGGTCCTGTTTTCAAGGCACAGGGCACTGGAACATTTCAGCAACCTGTTAAAAGATGTGGCAGTATCTATATCTCATGTATATTATTTAATGCCTTAAATGAAATCTGGTTATCCAGCGATGAGAGTTTTGCCCACAAAACAGTGAACTTTATCTGTCTTGAGGGCATGGCAGCTCGTTAGATCCCCTAGGCAAATCCACATCTAAGAGGAACACTATCTGACACTTTGTGCACAGCAATGGAAGTTAGGTACAGGTTTTAAAAGACAGTAAAACATACATAGATATAGGTATAGATTTATTATATTATCCATTTGTTGGATACCTTGCAAATATTACGTAGGTGTATTTAGAACACACATAACATTTTGTTTTGTGGCTTGCTCTGTTGCGCTGATTCAGACCTGACTTTAAGCATCATGCTTGGATAATGAACAAATCATGCCATGTTGTGGTGGTCACTGTCCTGACATATAATGTCTTTCAGTCCTGGTAATCTATAGGAGAGGAATCAAAGGCTGAAGACAAAAACAGACTCTGTGAAAGGCTTATGGTTCTTTGAAGACTGTTGCATTAACAGAACAGAGAAGGAAATTCTGTCACAGCTTAAAAAGAAAAAGAAATCACAGAGACACGTACTAAACATATGCTGCTTCAGTATTAAGTCACAGGTGTTCTTGCTTCAGTTTATCCCAGGGCTTGGAATGAATCTGCACATTCACTTATGCAGTGAATCTTGAGGAACTGTCTCACAGCACAAGCCATTGAGTGATAGGTTCCTACTAACTGAGTTGCATCAGAAAGTTGCCTGCAAGGAAGTTGGGACAGAGTCCCTGGCTGCCTGAAAAACTTCAAAGGGATTCATTCATATCACTACTGCTAGTGTTGCCCTATCTGATGGCTCTGCAATTATTTTTTTAAATCACAGAGAACTAAAAATTATCTGGGATACAAAACAGTCAGCTATCACTAACTGAACTGGGGGAGAAACCCCTTAGAGCAGCAAGATCCCTGAGGCAGCTCTTGAGATCCAGTTGTTCAACACCAGAATTTATTACTAGGGACACATGAGGGCAAAATACAATATTTAATGAGTCACAAAGATTGAAGGAATTCTCAGGAGCCCAGGAAGTTCAGGCATCTTCTTTCTAAAAAGGGAAAATGGGACAATGGGGACAACTTGAACCTGGGGAAAGGTTCTTAGGCACATTATCAATAATTACATCTAGAAGCACTCAAAAGCATGTTGAAAGGATAGAAAGCAACTGGTAAGGATTTGTGAAGAATAAATCATATCAAAGTGATACAATTTTCCCCTTTGATGGCACATCTGGCCTTATAGGAAAGAGGGAAGTTGCCAGTGTGATAGTTCCTGATATCAACAAAGCCTCTGAAATTGGTTTCCCTGGACTTCTTTGGCAGAAAATGTGGAGGACAAAAAGCCCTCCAGGCAGTGACAGAAATCACTGTGATTCATCCCACAGAGCAATTTGAATTCCCTTCTGTAACAGTAATGTCTGTTTCTGCAGACTGGCAACTTCTTCATTCAAAGTTCTCTCAGGCTGCTGTTTCTAACTAGCCACACTCCTCAAGTGAGGCAGAAAAATCTGTGCCACTGCAAGAGACATATCTTGCCCTTGATAACTATCCATAGCAGGCTGAGCTATCAGGCCTGAATGATCCATGCACAGCCAAAGAACAATTCTATAGCAGCAATGGAGACAAAGCTGTCTTCTCTGTCACTGGCCACTAAATCACAACATAGTTTTCAAGGGAAAGACATTATGAGAGAGGATAGGGTTAGGAGAGCTTTCATGAGAATGTGGCTGAGCTAGGGATAACTGTGCTTCCCTATTAAACTCAGCTCTGCATTCCTTGGATCATTTTTATTGCTGTCAAGCAGGAAAGCCTTACATGATTCACTTTACAGCTCATTTCTGAAAATTGACCGGCAGCCGAAGTGAGACTAACTGGTCATTGTTGTATGATGTACATGTTAAGATGACAGCAGAAGCAAGCTGGAGTGTACCAGAAATAGGCTTAGTAGGGAGGTCTGTATTCTCTCAAAACCCTTCTCTTGTGTGTTCCTACATATCTAGGCCTTACCTGGCCTGTGCTCAGCCTTTCTGGGCAGGCCAGGAGCTGCAAAAGGGCTCTTCATTAGGATGAACTCTTCATGCTCTGAAGAGGTTTCAAAACAAGTCAGTAAGCATCCTAGGTACCCCAAGCACCAAAGATCAGAGTATGCTGCAGGCTCCACTGGAGAAGGCATTGCCATTAAATGGCAGATTAAGTCCCACTGAAGAGAATATTCTTCTGTGTTCACCAGGATATAAAATGAATTACATATAACTTAAACCCTCTGTGTGGCTTACGTTGCATCTATAATGAAATTATTTCTTCCCACTTCTAAGTATTTCAAGTATTAGAAAAGCTAATAAAAAAGTGCCCCAGTTGCTGTGGTCAATTCAGTAGTTTAGAGATGTCCTGATGCCTGGTTCGAATTTACTGATCTTTCATCTTTGCTAGTAGCATAAGAAAGTTTAGTGGGCTGCAGGCACTCTACTATCTAGGGTGGTGGGTGTAGTCTAGGATGTCAAGTAAGCTTTTCTTTTTGCTCTATCAAACTTGAGGTGTATTTTAGTAATCTTTGCTACAAAGCTCAGGAGACACTCAGTAGTTCTTGGCTTTGAGGTTTGAAGTGTCACTTTGTTATCTTGTGGGAGATTTTTCTGGTTCAGTTGAGCCTATCATGAAATAAGAACACAATCATTCAGGCTACAGCGGATCGTAATACATCAGACACTGTTATATCATTAAGGAAACATAAATCCTGAAGTCTCCTGTTCTGCTAAACTCATGCCTGGTATCAGTAAAACCTATCCTGCGTCACCTGCTTGAGGTACAGATACTTCAGGGAAGGGGTTCCTTCTGACTGTGTATCTCATTGGAGTCTTACCAGAGACACTACCCCTCTTCAGGCTGTCATAATGTCAGCAAAATAATGCACTCAAGTTTAATAGTTACTGATATGGCAATTTAGTTTTTGTGGCTTAGTTCTGCCTGCAGCTGGTACCTCTTACAGACCAGAAAGGCTTAGAAAGAGCCCTAAATTGCTTGTAGGTTACAGATTATTACAGATCATTATTCACTGCATTTTTTTGTGATGGAGATTCTGATGTTTGCTTTTATTTGGGGGCTGGAGAGGAGGGTGATGAAACTGAAGCTGTTGTCTGGTCTTTTTACAGGGACAGGGACATGCTGAGGCAGTGTGGCTAAACTGTGCAACACTCAACATCATTGCTTCAAACTTTTTCTTTGTTTCCAGCCACTGAGATGTGGTCATCCATTGACATTAAGCTATGTGCCAGAAACCAGAAAACACTTGTAACATCAATTTTCAGTAGAGAGTAGGGCCTTTACAGTAGCCACAAAAGTCTATGTTACACCTGGTGTTTTTGATAGAAAAAGAAGGAGACCAGATGATATAGCACTAAGTTATAGTAATGCCTTTCATCACCTGAGTTAGTCTCTAGGAAGAAAAAAACAACTATGAGCTTACCTCCTAATATTAATCCAATCATGCCTGAGGGTGTGAAACTGTCAAGCAAATCTGATCCTCTGCATAAAGCATGAATTTAGTCTTAAACATTATTACTCAGATATAGCAGGTAGTCGCAATCTCCTCAGCACTGTCTCAGCAGGAATAAGACAGATTTTGTGCAGTGAATTGCCATCTTCTGAGCTATGTTGGTTATACATTATGGAAATTCTGCATAACCTGCTCCCCATGATTCTCCCAAAGATTATTAACCCTCCAATACAAGTGGGTGAGTCTTGCAGGAATGGTGTTAGGGGTGGGGATCTGTTCCTGAAGAGATGTGAAATAATACAGCCTGGCAGTTCCCATTTCATCAGATTTCCGGTCATAAAACACCAGTTTCTGAAGGTATGAAATTATTTTCTTTTTTCATTTAAATAACAGGTTTTTACAGGTCTCCAGCACACAGGATGCCTGAGAACCTAACATTTTCAACTTTGCAAGTCTCCAGTCAGAAAAAAAAATCACAGAGTAAAAAATGGAAATGATACATAATTTAAAAATGTTTCTTGTAAAGTGAACCTTATGCATCTAAACTATTTTAGATGCCAAAATTAAATAACTATAAATGTTAGACCACAGAGCTTTAGGTCTTTATTTCTGTAGCTGTAGGAAGGCAGTTAGTTAGCTCTTTGTTATTGGAAGCTGATTTTTCACCTCATGATGCTACTTCAAGAAACAGAGCCTATAGATAAGCTCAAATCTTGGGATCAAAGCACTAAAAAGGAACGGTTTGTACTGACAAGCTTTTGTAGAACTTTGAAATCAGAGAAACCTGAGAGGAAATGCTGCTGACAATATCCAGCAGTAATTTGCATTGAAGACTCACAAATGTAAAATAGCAGGCTGAAATTAAACACTGTCTTGATCACCTCCTACTAACATGAACAGCTCTTACACCAACTTACAGGATCATCCCGTGCTTTGTGGTCCATTTTGGCTGGTTTTATATTCTCTCTTCAGCCCTCAAGGAGAAAACTTTCTCCAGGGAGAAGCGCTCACTCTTTTTTCTGTCTTTCCAAGCTTTCTCCAGTCACTTCTATCATGACGGCCTAATTTTCAATTTCCATGAAATGTACTATATAGGTCTTTAAATTCACTTGGAAAGTTTCAGCTTGTGCAAAAAAACCCTTCAGCTCCGTCTTGCAGATGTGTTTCTGGGAAACAAAACATAAGATGCTTGTTCTTGCCCCTTTGATGTGGCTCTGTGAGAATCTCTTTTGCCAAATATGTAAGAAAATTATTATTCTAGCACTTGCAATTCCTTTCAACAGATGATCCTGTAACAGCTTAGTAATGGAGCCTGTTTGTCTCCTTCACTGACTAAGATATTTTCTTCTGTGCAGCTGTAGTTTTGAAGACCCTGCAGAGCTGAGTGCGACTTCCTGGTTTGACAGCTGGGCAGACGGCAATACTTGCAGAGGAAAACAAATGGTAGAATTTCACACAGATGCTCAGGGATACAGCAGAACTCCTGTTTTTCTCTTGGATAATGCCTCAATGTACCTGTCCTTTCCTCTTTGTCCATGCTGGGCCAGTTGGAGTAAACACTGTGGTTCACTGTGGTTTGCAGAACATTAATTAATTTATAAGTACCAGAATCCCACTGTGGACACTGTTGCACTCCTGTGCAGATACAGTGTTGTCCATCTAATGAGAGAAATAGTTGTCTTGTGATTACTCAGCTGACCTGGAGTACAGCACACAATTTGCTATTTTGGGACATTACTCCACTTCAGACAAGCTTGTGCCATGGTGTGCCGACACATAATCTCTCAAATCAAGTGGTATGAAAGGAGTTAGATTCCTTGCAGATGCTCAGCAGGTGCTTGGACTATTTTACTGGGAGAAGTACAGGTAGGAAGTACAGTGAGTTCTGAAGCAAAAAAATCTGAATTACATGAAGTACAAATATTTTGGATCTCTCTCTTGCTTATACATCTATAACTCAATAAAGCAAATCAGCTCTGCTGGTAGTGTGCAATTTAGTTGTTATTCAGGCACCAGGTGCGGGAAGAATGCATTAAAATGCATGCTGACTGGTAGAAACATAATCATGAAAGTTGCACAAAATTTGAATGTATTTTCACAATTCATTAATTTCATCCTTAAGTGTACTCCACACATTTCTCTTACAGATCAAAGCTTGATTCAAAATCCTTTGGAGGAAATGTGAAGAATCGCCTTGATCCTAGAGAATTATGGGTTGGTGTGTCCATATGGAACTATCAGTTGACAATTTCACTCAATAAACTTAGGAAGCTTCATTAATCTCTGACAGAAAAAAAAGATAAAAGAGCTTCTGCTAATGAGACCCATAGAGGAGGGGTAGCAATTTATGAAGAGACAACAGATTAAAACAGGTGTGGGAATTATTAGACCATTTAAAATCCTCTTCTGGGCAGATACACTATTGTGTGTCTCTCACATGCAATAATTAGGCAGAGGCTGTCCTATCGCTTTCCCAATAAATAGTTATGTTACTACGGGTTTGACTTCAATTGCAGAGCTGCCATATCTGTCCAATTTATTCATTTTCATCTATGACAGTCAGTGTGGTAATGCCATTCTTTGAAATTGGAAGCAGCGCCCCACCACTCCTCTGATCACAACCATAAAGCATTACTGCCTCCACAATAAGGTTTCATTTTTTTTTTCTGCACATGAAGGAAGTTTCTTGTTACGACTCCTGCTTCTTGCCCAAGCCTTGCAACACCTGAAGCAAACAGCAGGTGGTTGTCTCCACAGCCAAATCTTTCTTCACTCCATGACTGATGTTGCACGCATATCAGTGCATTTGTAAGGATATGCAGTTCACACTTATACTGAATAAATTGTTATTTTGAGAAGTTTTATTACTGAAATGAACCAATCAAACATAAACTGGCATTGTAAAAAACAACTGACAAAGGCAATTTTTTCTTTACAAACAGAAATGTTTATCTACCTTTTTAGTATAAGGCAAAAATTCTTTGAGTAGAAAGGTGCAAAATTGTGATTTCTTATGGTGCAATTGATTAAGCAATATTCTTCTGGCATTCCAACCTTTTTTAACATGGACTCTACTAGTAGTTTCCCTGAAGATGCATGGCAACATGATTACATACCCTACAGCATCATATCCTATGTCTCTGAGGAGTCCTAGTAATGATAGTTCATTTCAGGATTTGGAGTAGAAAAACCAGAAAAAGAAATGACAGGAGGACCAGGAGGATGGGGTCTTTTATAAACTCTGTATGAAAGCTGCTGAGATTCTGTGAAGTACTGCTTAAATTTGTGGGTTTTAGACATAATGCTTATAAGAAAGAAGTCAAAGTATGGACAAACTTACTTCAGGTTCTGTAATCTCAAGTTGGGCAGTGTAGAATGGGTGTGGCATGCTGCGCAGAATTAATTCCACCTTTGGGAAGTTTATTAATTTTTTTTGTTTCTCTTACAATATTTTCTTGCAAGGAGAATAATCCTATTCAACATTTTCATTGTCCAAGAAAAGGGATTCCTACATGAACTTGCTGCTTCACTGTTAGATGGATACAAGGGCATGCAAGTGGTGTAATCACCAATATAAAGTGGGACCTGTCTGCATGTTTCTCTGCTACAGTCTGCCAGGTATGTTTATCCTGGACTTAACAGATGCACACAGTTCGAGACAATCTGAAGGCCAAGCTGTGTATGTCACACAGCAGAGCACAGCACAGCCCTGGCTTTTGTCCACTCACCCTGCCCATTACATGGATCACCAGTTCTTCTGTGTACAATGGTTAATTTGGATGGTTACATGGAGTTTGCTGAATCAGCAGCACAGGGGATTCCTTTGTTTATGCTTTTGTTTTAAATACTCAGAGTATCTCAGAAGCTCAGATTCATGCTGCCTAGTTTATTTACACGTTACTTTTGTGAGTAATGTATCAGGGCAGGAGTCCATGTGCAGCAGGTGAGGAAGAGATGGATATTTCTGAACAAAGAGACAAAACTCTCATATTGTAGGTGAAATGCTTCCTTTAAACTCATCATTACAAGGACCTGCTAAAAGTGTGTGTCCTCCAAGTGAGGATCCAGTCTCCACCTGTGCATATCCTCCTTGCAGAATCCTCTAGCCTAGAAGAGGGACCTACGTATTTTTGAAAGATATATAAGGCCCCACTAATTTTGGTATTGGAGCCATCCTTTCCACACTACATTTGACTGCTAATGACATTTCCTAATGAGGTATGGGGCATCAACTTCAGTCAAACTCAACTGGAGCATTAGGAAGACATTAGCAAATTACTCACACCCTATACCCCTATTTTGAATTCAAATTAACTCAGCTTTTTCCAGCTTTCTCTGAGATGTCACATTTTCTGAGCGTCTCTGGGCTTTGCAGTTTTTTTTCCATTTTCCTTGGGCTATGGAAAGCCCCTGGATGAGTACTGACTTTTCCGGTTAACATAACCTAGAAATGGACCAGAAGAGAATAATTACCTCTCAGATAGAGCAATGTACTTTTAATATACACCAATGCCAAGCTGAATCTCCCTGACATACATAAACTTATTTTTTATCCCATATAACTCAGAATAATTTTCTGCCTTTCTGTTGCCAAACTGATACTTCCCCATTTATTTGTGTATTTAACTCTTCCTTCATTATTTTTGGAGTCCATTATTGTTTCTGCTGCCATCACTAGCCCTTCTGTTGGGATCCTGGCTCCTGAGGTCAGGTGGCTGGTATATACATTCCCTTTCCTCTTGGATTGGGTACAACTTTTGCAGGTTGTATTATTCAAACTGATAATTAAAATACTGAGAAGAATGGGATCAGAGTAAAACCCAGTGGGGTCTCCTAGCCTTCTACCCTTTGAACTTAACAGGTTATTAATGGGAATTTTTATTTCAAGCCCCATTTTGAAACAACTCTATTCTCGTCACAAAATGCTTTTATATATCCGAGTGCACAGTCTGGAAAGAAAACTTACCACCAAGCTTATGGGCTCAAGTTCTTCCTCACCTCTGCAGACTTAGATGACACTATTGGAACGAAACACTTTGGGAACAGGGATTATCTCTTATCTTTCATTAAGGAGTCCTTGCATTTTCATCCCACAGCATCTTGCACATGTCTCTGAATGAGTCAAGATATAAAGTAGCTGGATGGACCAGCGTAGTGCTTGTGTTCCTGTGTCATGCATTGCTTTGCTAGCAAATATTTAGCAGAATTTAGTAGAGAATATGTCTTTATAGCATTGATTGAAAGAACTTCAGTGACAGTGGGCAAGGTCCTTAAACAGACAGAACATGTGTGGGACAGATTTTGCTCTTCCCCTGAAGCACAACTGTGAGCCTTGAAAAGATAACATCAATAAGCTAGTTCACAGTTTCATGCACCTAGTTTCACATGTAAATTTGGTCCTCTGACTTGCTATGTAATTCTCATTTTTAAACATTTTTCCTGTTTCATGATCCTACAATGCAAAAACCTTCATCCTTCCCCTCAAATTCATGTAAGATTTTGTCATTCTTCCACTTTGAGAACAAGGAAAGCTATGGGAGCTAATCAGAACAAAGGGAATGGAAAGGGAACTGTTTAGAATATAAATAGAAAAGTAGCATTAGCTATAGCTTCTGCTAGTACTGTAAGATGGAAATCACAGTATGCTTCGAAGAAGCATGTTTCCTGAATTTCAGTTTGCATAAGGCTTGTTGATATAGGCTCTTGGGAAAAAAATAAAAAAAAAAAAAAAGCAGTTGGAAGCAATTTGAAAAGAATGCAGTATTTTTTTATTGTGTGTTACTTCCATATCAGAATTACAGGGTTTTATAAGCTGGTTGAAGAGAACAATTTGCACAATGCTATTCTTCAAATAAAATGAACAGGAATACTTGTGATGGGTTGAGATTTGAGCAAGCTTTTAGTATGAGAAGTAGGCAAAAGAAGCTTATGGATAATTGGTTATGTTCTTGTTGTGTTCCGAGTGTTTATGCCTTTCGTTTTAGCTCTCTTCTTTGGTTTAAAGTGGACTATTTTACAGCTTTCTCAAATTTATATGTATTCTGGGAGGTCAAAATATTTTATCCATGTCAGATAAAAAATCCACTTTCTAAGGAGACTGACAAAAATGGCTGCCAAGAAGGCATGGGTTTCAACAGTTAGGTTGAAACCTAGGTTCACGTACAGGACTGAGAAACAATTACAGGCTGTGTTTAACTTGATTAGCATGATTAACAGGAGAAAGTTTTAAAAGATGAGATATTAGGATAAGGGACTGGGGCTGCAGAGGGAACAACAAATTAGTCAAACAAAGAACTGCTAAAATCAGATAGACCAAATGGACTACATTAGTGAAAATACCTGCACAGGATCCAAATCAAACCTCATTATTTTAGGAATTTTGCTGGCCCTTCTGCTAAATATTGTTGTAAGATAATCAGAATGGAGTATGTGAAGAAAGGGAACCAAAACTGTTTACTACTTTGAAAGTACTAAAATGCAGGGTTAAAAGATGTCAGCAAGAGCAGGGTGCGAAAAAAGCACAGCATGGGGGTCAAAAAGGGGGTCAAAAAGCACAGCATGGTGTGAAATTCAGAGAGAAAAGAGAAAGACCCACATTCATTTTATAAAATGGTGAAGGCCATGAATTATTTTTTCTGAATGATCATTTATGTAAGCAACCAAATATAAACCAATCACATTTAGCAGTAATTATTAAGTAACTCCTAGTAAATATGAAATTCTTCACTACTGGTTCTACACTTGCATGGAACTTTTAATTTCCTGGCAGTTTTTCCCCCCCTAGTAAAGTAAAGTCATTTGGAGACAATGGCATTAGCTACAGTTTTGGTCCATACTTATGAACTATTTAGGCATCTTTGGGGATTTGGTTTTTGTTTTGGGTTTGTTTTTTTTTTAAGTCTACACACTAACAGAAGAATTTTGAATGCTGAAATGGGTATTCTAGAGGTCAAAGGCATCATTGCTTCACACATATATAATACGAACAGGTTAAGTATTTGGAGAAAGGCTGCCATGGGTCACATTTTGTAATGTTTATCTCTGTAGAAGCAGCTACTGAATAGTTTTGTTTTGTTTCTAAATACTGGGATCTGATAAATATCTTCCAGTGGTGAAGTGTGAAAGGTGGTGCTTTGTACAATAAACACTCTAAGGGACAGTGTGTGTACATTCCTATTAACATTGTAGGGTCTACAAATTACTTAAATGAGGCCAGTTATCTCTCCACACAAGGCTTCTGCATGGTCATATAAATTTAACTTAAGCTCTTGATTTGAACTGACATAAAAAACACTATGCAGCACTTCCCTCTATGTAATTGATGTTTCTGCATTTCTAGGGCAGAAATCTGGGGAAAAGTTTGATCTGCTGCGATCCACCTCACAGAACCACAAACTCATAGAGTCCCATCACAGCTGCAACAGCTGACTTGGCAGGAACAGCTGGAGACTGTCTAGTTCACTCCCTCATGTACAGGCAGCTGCACAAGGCTGCCCAATTTGTCTGTGACAGTCTGCAAGGTTGGAGACTCCACAGCCTCTCTTGGGCAGCCTGTTTGAGTGCTCAGCCATAACCAGAGAAAAAAAATGTGTGTTCTTACATATGTGTGTGCTCATTACCTCTTATTCTGTCACTCTGTTATTCTTCCCCAGGTGCAGGTCATTTGCCTTTGTTGAATTTCAGTTCTCTGCCCAGATCTCCAACCCACTGAAGGGCCACACAGCCCTCTGGGATGTTGGTCACCAGATAAACTTGGTGAGGAGGCATTCTCTCTTCAGCCTGCTGGAAACTCTTGTCCTTGAGCCATCCTGAGGGCTCACTGCAGGCTCGTGGTCAGCTTGCTGTCCACCAGGAGCCTCAGATCCTGTTGTGCAGGGCTGCAGTCCAGCTGGTTGTCACCCAGAGTGTGTGAATTTTTTTCCTCTCCATGGGCAGGACTTTGCATTTTCACTTCTTGCTCTACATCAGATTGCTATTAGTCCAGCTTTCCAGCTCCCTATGAACTGCAACATAACCACCTGATTTATCAGTAGTCCCTGGCACCTTATAATAATGGCATTTCTTACCGATTTAACACTAATTGCTGCATGCATAATGAGTTTTTGCTGATTTGTCTTCTTGCTTGCTCCCCTTTTGGGAAGGGGGATTGTCATTTTCTGTTTAACATTTATTAAAATTATGCTTTTACTGGGAAAATGTACATTTTTTTAAAACTTGGAAAAATTAAATATCATTTTATTCAGAAAACTTTTTGGGTTTGACATTGGCTAGAAACCAGGCACCCACAAAAAACCGTTCACTCATTCTCCTCTGGTACAGCTGAACAGAGCAGAGGCAAAGAAAAAACAGAAGATTCATGAGGTGAGAAAAGAATTAGGAGAAAACACCTTAAGGGCCAAACAGGCTCAAAACATAAAAAGTATTAAAAGAAATTTATTAACAGAATTAAAAGAGGATAATGAGAACTAAAACCTTTAGAACAGTTTTTCTCCCCTCCCCCAACCCTTGTTTCCTTCCCACCGACAACAAAGAGAGACAAAACATGGGGGTTTTCATCACTTTGCACTTTTTTAAAAATCCTTCTTCGGTTTACTTAGGAACAGGAGTCTCTTTTGCTATGTTGTGGGGTCCTTCCCATGGGAGATAGTTTTCTGTGAACTTCTCCAACGTGGTTCTAATTTTCGCAAGTCGCATGGGCAAAACAGTCTTCCCAAACTATAGGATAAAAAATCCCAATATTGCCGAGTAGAGCGTGGCTGTGCTCGTCCAGCCTTAGTGCATTGAGCTAGAGGTGACTGCTGGGGATATTTCACCTCAGAGACACTTTTGCTTGCTGGCAGTTGCAGTTAGGCTCTCGGAATGAGTCCAAGCAAAGTAGAAACTCAGTTTACCTCTAGTGGAAAAAGTTCAGGCGATGGTGAGCAGAAAGAGAGCGAGTTCTGCCAGAGGGTTAAATCCAGTTATTCCAGGGTGACAGAGTTCTGAATCTCAGTAACAACTCCAACAGACCCTGAC
The DNA here is from genome assembly GCF_022539315.1 of Serinus canaria. Taxonomy (NCBI): domain Eukaryota; kingdom Metazoa; phylum Chordata; class Aves; order Passeriformes; family Fringillidae; genus Serinus; species Serinus canaria. Next base: position 30,573,038 of record NC_066343.1, read on the forward strand.
CACATGGTTCCAGTGCCTTTTAAACTCACAGGGAGGTGGGAGGGAGAGGATAGGTGAGCCACCAACAAGGTGGGAGGGGGAGGGTCTCAGGGGACAATGACACCTGGACAGGCCAATGACCCCAGGTCTGAGAAGCATCTTTTGAACTTCTGCCAATCACACGATGCCCTTACTGGAATGTGGAACTTGACAGACAGCAGTTAGAAGGAAGACAAGGGAGCAGGGGGAGGGGAAGTAAGTTGGCACACCTGAGAGACAGGATCGCACCGCAACACCAAACTACACAGCGGGGGTCATTTTAGTTCATGGGTCTTTTAAGGATGAGCTGTTCCAGTTTGGAAGCCAGACTCCTCATCCTTTGCCTCTGGAAGCAAGGGTTCTCTCTCTCTCTGTTCAAGCCTGTCACCAGATCACAGCTTTTCAGCATCCACAAGTTCCAGCATGAGCGCTTTTTTCTCACGGGCTGTGGGTGAATGGTGCATCCCCCACACACTTCATGAATTACAAGGAAACAGTTTCTTGTATTATAGTCCTCACCATGGCTTACAAGAAGAATCTCAGGTCTGACATCTGGAGCACCTTCTCCTCCCCCTCCTTCCTTTTCACTGACCTCAGTTGTCACCATGTTGTTCTCCTCAGGTGTCTTCATTTTTTCCTTTTTCTCTGACTCAGGAGAGAATTGGTGTTCGTAGCTTTGTTTGTTCGCAAGATCTATCAATTGAAAAGTTCTTACTGGGTTTCACAGTGCTGAAAACTTGATCCCATCTGGGCTCTACACCGAGGAATTGCTCGTCATGCCCCTCTCTGTCAGCCACACGCAGCCCCAGCAGCCGGACGGGCGGTGCCAGCCACGGTGACATTGGCCTGTTCAGCGCCTCTCTTGAAGTGGGGCGCTCAAAAGGAGAAGCTGCTGCCTCCACCCCTGCCCTTCTCTTTGCAGCACAGCTGGCTGAAAGCAGCTAAGCAGGCAAAGTTCACTGCCAGCCGTGCCGAGATGCTGTGGGCCAAACGTAGTCCTGGCAGCTGTGTCAGAATGGATCCCTGCCAGCCGCCTCCCCACCCCTCCCAAGAAGAAAGAGAAATCGTGCCCAACTTTTTCCTTCTTAAAAATGTCATCACAGAGGCATTATCAGTTTCCCTAACTGGGATAGTAATATGTCCATTTTCAGAGCCTTCAGGGATTGGCTCTGCTGACATCGTTGAATCTTTGAGCAGCTTCTCTGTCAGAAGCTGCCTTTGGGGCTTCTCCCACTCCTGCTAAAATCCAGGCTGTGTTAAACTGACGTAAAAATGTAACAGAATTAAAAGGGCTAGGATTGAGAGTCAGTCCTATATTATATTTCTCTTCCAAAACTTTCTTCTAGCCTTAATTTTTAAAGTACAGTTTTTAGATTTTTAAGTAACGGAAATATAATTTTGCTTTTGCATGAGCTTGGGTTTTTTTCCTGCTTACTTACCTTCTTTAACAGGAAAAAATGATTTCATATACAAAGCCTGAATCTAAGAGAGATTTTCTCTCCATTGACGACTCCAATGACTTTGTGACGCTGACAATATTTTTTTCCTGTGCTGTAGCTTTGCTTAATGCAGGAGAGTGAAAATCCATCAGTAAGAGAGACCAGCCAGTATACCTGAACCCTATTCCATGCATCAGCTAAGAAAATGTAGGAGACTACACTTGGAGGTTTGTTGATAGCCAGATTGGGGTGCACAGGAAGTATTCTGCTTGGCTGTGAATTTTAATGACTTGGTAGTTATCTCAAGAACTGAAATAATCCAAGGATCCCTTTTTTTGTTGACTCCATTACAACCAGGATCAGAGACTGTGTTTTCAATCCTGTGTCAATATCGATATTTAGAGATATTTTCATTCTCTTACTTCTTCAGTTTAGCATTGATCTTGTAAAATTTCTGCATCTCCGTTAATGGGTCTGGATTTGTAGGGGAGCATTCCTGCTAAATAATTGTAGGAACTCCTAGACTGTAACCCATATTCCGGATTAGCTGCACACTGTCTCATACAGGATCTTTTAGGGAGCATGGCACTTGGCACCCAGCCACTTGGCATCCGTTTCCACTCCCTGTGGAAACTAAAACAGTTTGCTAAGGGGTCAACCCATACCATACTGCTAGAGATGCCTGGGATATTCCTGAGCACTTATTAGGAGGGGTGCAGCCATCAGGTCTGATTTGGACACTGGGTTGTCTCACTGTACCTATTACATCCACCTCTACAAATAATGTTGAAGACTGCAGTGGATATTTGCCAGTTGGGAGCTATAGCATGGGTGATTAAAGACATGCCACCTATTATTTTCTAATGATGAGCCATAAAAAAAAATCTTTTTGCCTCTAACACATCTTCAGGAAGATTTCAATGTAACCAGTATGACAGTGTTCTGTGGGTTCTTCTCTTCCTGGTGCTGGGATGCAAAGGGAAGACAGGGTCTACTGTGTTTAACTCTGCTTTTAATCACAGGCCAGCAAGATACAAAAATCCTTCAAATATTTATAACTAATTTACTGAGGATTCTGCAGCTTCTTTTCTCCAATGACTTCTGGTTCTGTTAAAAGCTTTGATATTTAAACAACAAACAACAGGATGATCCCATTTGTGGAGTCAGATGCAAAGGTACTGTCTCCCTCTTGTTTTCTGACTTTACGTTGATCCTTGGAAAATTTCTTCTCTCTGAATGCCTGTATAGCTCCTGTTGCTAAGATCTTGTACTGGATAGGTCTGCTCCACTCTGCTTTTCTTGTCTGAAATTAGGAGAGGGATAGCCTCTGACCTCTGAAGTGGATGTTTTCAGTCTAGAGGAATGGAAAGACCTTTTTCAAGGAAATTTGTCAAATGCTGGAGGATGGAGACCTCCCTGAATGAAATGCAATTGCATGTCATTCACAGTCTACTGATAAAAGTGATGCTTGTCTACCTAAATTCACTGCAGTAGTGTAGTTCCTGCAGCAGGTTTGCCTTCACCAAGAGATCATCATTGCTGCTCCATAGCCTGGACTGCGAGAATTCCTTGATACGTGAGTGTCTCTCTCCATTTCATTTCCCACATGCAACTTCTGACTCTCTGCTTCCTAGCATCCTTTCCATCTTCTATTCTGCCTGGCCACTTATGCCCAGACAACAGCCCACTACAAGGCACATGTCCTGATCTGGTACTTTATAGTTTCAACAGGTGAAACTTCTGGCATGTGCCTTTTCCCTGGCACATTTCACACATCCTTTGAACCATTTCAAAGCTCATATGTCTTGACCTTTGGTGGACTGGAGTCCACCAATTTAATACACCCCATTAAATTGCCATCTCTGCCTTTAGCTATGCTCTGTGACATCTCACATGCTTCCCTGACTGATGCTGTAATTTGACAGAACAAGGCAAGAATTTCAGTCTCCTCTGCAGATTTTCCTGGACATTTGCATTCATTACACGAGTCCCCAAAATGGGCATCATAAAACAATAAAAGAAACAGCAGAAAGATGCTATAAAAAAAGGAAAAGGACTGATTAAGATACTGGTCACAAGTTAATGTCTTGCAGTGACTTGAGTTACTTAATTTTAGCTGAATTGTTCGGCTGCTCTAGCAAAGACTGAGGAGCTGTATGCAATATTCTTCCTTTCACCAGCAGCTCAGAGACACAGCAACATTATCTTACTGTGTTTGCTTTTGGGGTTTTCTTTGGTGATTTTATGCTTTACAGTTTGGGAATATACTTTAGGAATACCTGTCACATCCCACACCTGAACATGGCTATTCCTGCCTTGTGGAAGTCTGTTTCTATTCTGGGAAAGAACTTAAGATTTCTGTGGTGAACATTGATTCCGTGACAAGCCAGTGGACAAGAGTTGAATTCAGTCAAGGCATTTGTTTATGGAATGACCCAAAGAATAGCACAACACCATCTCATACCACAAAAAGACAGCTGCTTAGAGACAGGAGAGGAGACTCAGTGTGGGGCGGGAATGAGACATCAGTCTGTGCATTACAGTGACATGCTTTTGTCTCTGCGTAAATGCACTGAAGATACTTGTCATACTTTCTTCCTCTTCTGATCATCTCATTAACCAGTTATCCCCAGAAAGGAAGTACGCTTCAGGCGGGTTTGGAAATATGACTTTCTCATGGCACACATTACTAGCGTCAACAAGAAATCTTTCTTAAGGTTTCATGGACATCTGCCTCACCATTTTGAAGTTTAAATTATAGATGGATTGTTTCCAATTTTATTCCATTTACCAGGATATGAGAGCTTAAATTTGGTTGTCAGAAATTTAAATGGATTTAGAATAGTTTTTGAAGTCAAAAATTATTACCATCCCACACCTTTGTGAGAGAAAAGAATAGGGATGCTTGAGGGAAATGGATTTGTTAGGATGGGAGAAAGACATCGTTGCTGGTGATACACACTATAATGATGTCTGAGTCTTTTATTCTGAGCAGGAGCTACAAGGAGGTGATTTTTCTACCTATTGAAGAGATTCAATGAGGACATATCAGCACAGCTAGGACTTATTTTCTCTTTGTCTTTGTTCCCTCAGTTACAATTTTCCAGGTTTTGCATTTTACGAACAAACTTTTCCTATAATTCAAGACAATACTTACTCAAGAGGTGACCTACTAAGGACAATACAGAGTCGTGTTACAGTATAATGTATTGGACAAGTCTGTAAAAGAATGGGACTTCCAGACTCCTCAAAGGACATCAAACAGAATGTAACTTAATTTTTATAGAATGAAAACTGGCTGACTGAATATGTCATTATTTATGCTATTGAGTCATTGTAAACTTGTGGTCTCCTGTGGAGAAGAAGGGCAACTCCCAGACATGCCATGAGGCCAGAGATGCTTTAAATCTCCTCTCTTTTTCAGGTTATAACATGCAGTGAGAACAGAGCTCAAAGTGGGTGATGCTCTTGGAAATGAGTAGTAGAAGACCTGTCATTCTCAAACCTTCAGAAACTTTCCAAGCCTGATTGCTGCAGTCAGCCTGCATGGTCTTCTATGTGAAGTGTCTTACTGAGAGTGAAAACTAGCATTTTCTATAGGAAATCTTCTGTTAATTACTCATATTTACTATTTTCCCTAGTAATTCTAGTGTAATCTGACCACACACAATGCAGTCATCCAAGAGCTACTAACTGCAGCCGTTCCACCATCAATCACTGAATATCTGACAGGTGAGACTGTTGGACTGGCCAAGAAAAAATATTTAAGACTTGCAGTGGAATTCCAGCCTGAATGAGGTAAGCCTGGGACGGCAACCTGCCTGATGTTATCATAGAGATATTATCTATAACTAGGCATTCATTCTTTGATTGATGTGCTCATTTGCTTCCAGGTAAACACAAATGTTAAAATGCTATAATGAATAGTTAATTAGAGGAACTACTACCCATAACAACAATAATTGAATATTGTGACAGCAACAATGGTTTTGTGATGGACCACTAATGTCCCCTGTCTCGTTTGTTTGTGCAGAGGGTTCAAAGAACTGTCTACTCCTCACATTTACCAAGCTGCTCCAGTTTGGGACCTCAAAGGAACGGAGTGAAAGTAATACCAATTAAATTGTTCAAAATTTGTCCTTGAAGAAAACATGCTTGAGAGGGACAAGGGATGTTCAGGCTCCATTCCACTTTCCTGCCCAGTGGCTTATTTGTAATTCAAATGTCATAGGCTAGATCAGTATATTTACAATGAGCTCTTCAGTCCCTTCTTTCAGGGATCTTACTTCTTCCAAAAGGGAGATGTGACAGTATCAAGTGGAATGGTTCTTGCAGGTGATTTTCTTTAAAAGGCTGAGCTAAATTCAACAAAACCAAAACATAATAAAACCCACATACCCAACAAAGAGAATAGACATCCAACATCCTGGCAGTTGCTACAGACTGTACAATTTGACTGCATCAGGAAAGTCCATTCCTAAGCATGGCTGAAAGTTTTGTTCTTCAAGTGTCTGAGTCTAGAAGGTGAAAGGGAATGAGAAAAAAAAAAAGTGACACAGATCTGCTTGAAGCTTCACAATGTTTGTTCCTACTCATTAGAGCAGTGAAAACTTTAACAAATCCCTTACAAACTGAAGTCAGAGTATAACAACATGTCATAGAACTGTGCAGGACTAAGAGAGGCTTTTCCAGAACAGTAGAATCCCAGAGAGGGAATCTATATTTGGGAAACAAAAATCAGGGATAAATGGCGTCTACTCTTTCTTTCACTCTGTATAAAATTTCCTCTGAATACCTGGCTTTCAGTCCAGCATCTAAATCACACATACAGAACAAAAAATGGAACCATTCCAAACTGACTAGGGGTTTTTCCTGATTGAAGAGAAACAAGTGTTTTGTTCTTTTGCAAATTAGCTGTAATAAATTTCTCTTCTAAAAAAAATGTTAGTAAAATAGAAGTGAAGAGTAGATCTGCTGATAGGATTTTTTTTTCAGGATATTACATGATTAGAAGTCTGTATGAGAAGTAGAGGGACTCATATGCCTTCATCAGAGGAAGACAAACTGTCTTGCATACTGTAGTCAACATCCTAGGTTCTAGTTAGAAGAGAGATAACATCATTGCTGTGGAGTTAAGATTTGGAACTTCAGTTTACTGCAGTTCTTTGGTTTTTTGTGTATTCTGGAAAGGAAGCAGAATAGCATACCTTTTGTCTGAGGATGACTCTTTATTATGGGGTAAAAGCAAAGAATCCTGTGCCTGTGTGTACATAGATGGATTTTGTCATGACGTTGACAAGGACCCTTTGAGCCTTTTACAGATGGGTTTGAATTATATGGGTTTGCATCACTGAACTAACAACAGCATTAGATGTTCTCCCATTCTGTTTTATAACTGACAATAGACAATTTTCCACTCACACCAGAGTCTCAAGGACTGAGATATCCCAGACTATTTCCTTTGCCTGTGAATGTCTGCAAAGTTGGAGACTTCACAATTTGTCTGGGCAGCCCATTTCACTCTTTGACAACCCTTGCAATTTTTTTTTTTTCTTATGCTTTAATGAAATTTCTCCTGTTTCAGCTTGTGCCCATTACCTCTGATTCTGTGACTGGGTAACACTGAGAATTTTCAGGCTCCCTTTTCCTCATTCCCTTCACTCAACTATTTCCACACATGGGTACTGCTCTCCTGAGCCTTCACTTCTCTGGGCTCAGCAGTCGTGGTTCTCTCACCCTCTTCTTGTACAAAAGATTCTCCAGTGTCTTCACTGAACTTTCTTCACAAAGTCCATGTCTGTGTTGTACTGGAGAACATGGAACTGAAACCCCACATTCCAGCCATGTCTTCAATGCTGCTGAGAGAAACAAGGGATGGATCCCATCCTGGATCACTGCCCTGCTGACAGTTCTGTTCCTCATGCAGTGCAGGCTGCTGGTGGCCTGAGGGTGCCTGCTGGCTCACCGTCACCTTGCTGTCCACCAGGACCCCCAGGTCCTTCTCTGCAGTGCTGCTGTCCAGCAGCTCCCACCATTCACATCCCTGATTCCTTCTTTCTTCTTCTCAAATGTCTGAGTGAAGCAACCATCCTTTTTCATTCCTCACTTATGCAAATTATTACCAATAATCTTCAGAATACTCATGGATTCTTGTTCATAATTAGAATAGGTCACCATACTTTATGTGGATATTACCCATTAACTCTTTAACAGAAAGAAAATAAGATAATGGGTTGGACACTGCTATTTGTATTTTTGTCAGTATTGAAAAACTAGCAACTTCTATGGATCAAAAAGCAAAAATATAGTATCCCAGAAACAGACAAAGCTCATACTGATAATTCTTTTTTGAATTTATATTATTTCCTATATTTCCTAGACATGCACTTATTAAAAAGACATTGTCTAAGTTATTAACCATCTCTCACATTACTTTGAATGACTGTTCCATTTTTAGTCACAATTGTTATGCATTTCAAAGACCTTTTTTGAAGAAAATTTGAAAACAAATTCCCTGAATCGGTGATCTTTTCTCTTTTTGAAGTGATTTTCTGCATGACAAGGTCACACCCACAGTGCTGTATCAAGCTCCTAATTATGGCCCTAATTTAATTCATCAGCAGAGGAACAGGGCAATCTGTCATGAATAATTTCAGAGCCTTGGAGTTAGACAAACTCCAACAATGCCATTAAAGATGCTCAGTTCCTTGAGCACCTCGCCAAGTGTCAGGTAATATCCACTATAATATGTGACGTATGACTGGTTGTGTGATTATGGGTCAAAAAATGCTCTCTTTGCTCCTGAGACCTGCCAGTCAAAATTGCAAGGATACACCAGTATGGATGTATCCTTGTCCACATTTGTACATTTGAGGGAGTAACTTCACTAATACCAGGACCATGTCGTCTACTGAATTTGTCTGTGATTTCTGTCGGAGATTCTGAATTGTAATAGAAATATGTTACTTTGTTTTCCACCTTGAGTGCAATTGGTGTGTGAAACATGTTCTTACGTAGTTTTCCTGCTTATATTTACCCATCTGAGCCTGCATATGAAGTTTAGGCTTCAGGATCCCTTGTTACTCTAGTAACCACTATATTTCAACTCAGAATATGCGCTGAGAGGATTTCCTACACTGATCGAAGCTGGATTGCAGGAGCAGAACCAGTGCAAAGATGCAGGTATTGTCTTCATCAACTGTCTTCAAGGTCTTCTTTGGTCTTCTTCCTAACTAGGTGAAATTTCCACCCTCTTTACATACAGCCCAGTGTTATCCTCCTCCATACATACAGTGTGATCTAGACAGAGACTTAAGAAATATAGTCATATATTTGGTAGCATGTACTTCATTGAGATTATTAGCATATGATACATTTTAATATTTAAATAATGCTGTATGAGGCAAAAGCTCATTTTTATCCATAACATCCTTCGATGTTCTGGTCATAAAATTTCCTTTAGTTCTGCTCAACTCTTCAGAGACAAAAAGAGGACCATTCTGTCTCCACCAACCACGTCCTCCAGCCATCTCTTATTTTCTCCATGTCAATTGTGCATTTCTTCACCTGCAAAGATAGCACAGTGGGTACACAAAGCAGGCTGTAGATAACAAGACTTTGCCCTTGCCTATGCTCCTAGTCTTCATCCCACACAGGGGTGTTTCAGCCCTAGGAGCGATTAAACTTCTTAACCAACCTGAAATGTTACACTTTGCCTCCTCCCAGCTCCTCTGTAAAAGGCTGAACGTTCACAGTATAAGAGGCATTTGGAATGCACCATTCTTCCCTCTGGCAGAAAAGCTGTTCATAATTACTGCCATTTCTTAAGTTAACTGCAACAATATCCTGATGGGAGGTGTTCTTTCATCTGGCATTAGCCAAAGGAAATGACTTTACATCTACATTAATTTACATATACATTAAACTCATGACAAAGCAAATTGTAATGATAAAGCACCATCATCATGTCTCTGCTTCCACTGCCTGTGTATTTCTTTCTCATCCTTCAGTTTGACCAGCAGGTCTCGACTCATCCATAGCAGTCTCTTCCCTTCCTCTCCTGGTTTCTTATCATATGGAGACCAAGGAATTAATCCCTTCCAGCCTTACCAAGATGGAAGCAGCTTGAAAATTTGAAAGAAAATGATAAGCTGCAACACATGGCACTTTCCCAAAATGTATGTTATTGTTGTAGTTTGTTAGAGCCACTCGGCACAGACATTAACTTAAAATTGCCTAATCTGCTTCCCTCCTTTGTTAGTCATCCTTAGAGAAACAGCCTTGGTGTCGGTGCTCTCCTCTTAACACTTAGACTGATAATTAACAGTCAATCAGCTGCTGTTCTAAATGTACATACAACCAGCATTGTGAAAGACAAAATATGTGAAAGGATATCAAATCAAGAATATTCTCAAAATATGTGAGAATGTCATGACATCCAGAATGCAAAGTAAATAAAGCGGCACCAGCATATAGCACATCTGTCCATCTGTCTATGTCTAAATTTCTAAGGCAATCAAAGAGCAACTGCTGATTGGAAATTAGATTTGTAGGTCAAGAAAGAAACCTACTTTAATACCTGACTAAATTATTTTCTGTCAGGTGAATTAGATGAAAGTCTTAAACTAAATCAAGGGATGCTGAAGGAGAGACAGCAGCATCTT